>NC_081408.1:696692474-696962474 GCF_030272615.1 Cryptomeria japonica | reverse complement strand
TGAGCCACATGCCAAAATCTATTTGGATATGACTCAAACTAAATTTTTTGAAAGATTCCTTCAAAAGTTTCCTCAAATAAGAATTTCTCAAAGATTTTTTGAAATGGCAAAACCTTTTTATATTAAGATTAATCATGTACGCACCACGTTTTGTTGTAGGATCCATATTAAATTTTCCATGCATTATGATATTTTTCATCATATTTGTTCTACTTTGCACTCTAACGATGTTTTGCAGGAATGTAATAGACAAGCACCTCCTAAGTCGGTAAGAGAATTTATTTCAAGTGTGATATGTAATAGACATGATGGTTGCATTTATTATAAGATGCCTTGTTTGAAAGGTTCTTGTGCTATATGTGGTGGTTTGCAACATTTACCAAGATGCGTACATTTGGAGAGCACTCATGAAATTCATTCGAAACAAGTTTCTTTCGGAAAATACCAAATAGTCACATATGGAGTTAAAGATGGAAAAGATTTGAAGAGATGTGAGCTAGTGAAAAATGATATATGTGTAGCTCAATTTATGAAAATGTTTCAAGAGAAACTAGTTTATGAGTACATAATGCATACACATAGAGCTCGATGGTTTGATGAGAAATTTAGGTTATGTAAGGACACATTTCCTCTTGGCACCATTGTCTCTATCGTTGATTTTGCTGAAAATTATACACTACAAGCTCAAAATGAAGTGCAATCCATGTATTATCACTCTACACAAGTTTCTAATTTTGTACACATAGCATTCATGCATGCAGATGATAGCACGGAGTAGGATAGAAAGGTTGTAAGAGATTATCACTTCTACATAAGTGATGATCGTACTCATTCATCAGAGTTTGTACAAGGATGCTTTAAAGTTTTCTATGATAGTTTAAGGGAAAGGAACATACAATACAACCGACACTTAATATGGTCAGATAATTGCACCGCACAATTCAATAATGCAAGGATGTTTTATTGGTTGACAAGGATGCATATGACAAGTGATGTACAACATTTTTGGAATTTCATTGTCAAAAAAATTGTCAAAAAAGTTGTCAAGCAACTTCTACATTGCATCGGTACGGTATGACTCTCAATGTTTTGACACTTTGGGATGCATGATAGGGGTATGCCTAGTGTAAACCTACCCACCCTGATGCACTCGTGACGTCAGTTTGTGCACATGACGAACCAAATCAATTATAGCCAATCTTGCAACTTTTCATTGTATGGAACTGATGGTTTTTGAAGCAGGCAAAAAAATGCTACCAATTGAAAATGGTTCAGAGTCATCAAAAACCAAGATAGGCCATTATAGAGGAGCCTCGCACAACCCGATGGGTTCAAATGGATTGACCATATGTGTCCTGGATTTGAAGAAATAGTTTGTCAAATTTTGACAATTTTTTAGACTCAGGGCAATTGAGAGATCGCACTGGTACGGTATGACTCTCAAAGTTTTGGTGCTTTGGGATGCATGATAGGGGCATGCCTAGCATAAATCTACCCACCTAGATGCACTCGTGATGTCGGTTTGTGCACACAATGAACCGAATCAATTCTAGCCAATCTTGCAACTTGGCATTGCATGCAACTGACGATTTTTGTAGTAGGTGAAAAAATGCTACCAAGTGAAAATGGCTTGGAGTCATCAAAAACTAAGATAGGCAATTGTAGAGGAGCCTCACATGACACCACGAGTTCAAAGGGATTGACCATATGTGTCCTGGATTTGAAGAAACAGTCCGTCAAATTTTGACAATTTTTTGGACTCAGGGCAATTAAGAGATCGCACCGGTACGATATGACTTTCGACATTATGGCACTTTGGGATGCACAATAGGGGCATTCCTAGCATAAAATTGCCCACCTGAATGCACTCATGATGTAGGTTTGTGCATACAACAAATTGAATCAATTCTAGCCAATCTTGCAACTTTGCATTGCATGCAACTGACAGTTTTTGCAGCAGGCGAAAAAATGCTACCAATTGAAAATGGCTTTGAGTTGTCAAAAACCAAGATAGGCCATTGTAGAGAAGCCTCACATGACCCCATGAGTTCAAACAGATTGACCATATGTTTCCTAGACTTGAAGAAACAGTTTGTCAAATTTTGACAATTTTTTGGACTCAAGGCAATTGAGAGATCACACCAGTATGGTATGACTCTCAACGTTCTAGCACTTTGGGATGCATGACAAGGGCATGCCTAGCATAAAAATTCCCACCCAAACACACTCGCAATGTTGGTTTATGCACATGATGAACCGAATCAATTCTAGCCAATCTTGCAACTTTGCATTGCATGCAACTGACGGTTTTTGTAGTAGGCGAAAAAATGCTACCAATTGAAAATGGCTCTAAATTATCGAAAACCGAGATAGGCCATTGTAGAGGAGCCTCATAGGACCCCATGAGTTCAAATGGATTGACCATATTTGTCCTAGATTTGAAGAAATATTTTTCAAATTTTGACAATTTTTTGGACTTAGAGCAATTGAAAGATCGCACCGGTACGGTATGCCTCTCGATGTTCTAGCGCTTTGGGATGCATGAAAAGGGAATGCCTAGCATAAACCTACCCACCTGGAAGCACTCGCAGCATCAATTTGTGTACATGATGAACAAAATTTAAGCATTGCGAGTGTGAGGGTGCTCTCGCACCAAACACATATTGTTGTTTATATTCATATTGTCAATTTTTATTTTTATATTCATATTGTTGATTACATATGTAAATATTCATTTAAATTTATAAAAGGGAAGCCACCAAATACAACGAATACACAATAATGAACTGAATACAAGGAGTTTTGTAGGGTTAATTCAACATTTTAGAAATTTTATCAAATCATATTGTTGATTACATATGCAAATATTCATTTAAATTTATAAAAGGACAACCACAAAATACAACGAATACAAAATAATGAACTCAGTACACATTTATTGGATCGAATAGTGATATTTATATATATAAAAAAAGGCATGTCTACCAAGTCAATACAAGTATTACAAAAATGTGGCATATGCCATGTCCAAAGCGATATACAATAAATATGTAGAATATATCTACATGTATTGGTCATTCTATGACCAAAACTAACACTATATGATCCTAAACTTGTGGTGGATCATCAAAATCAAGCCACTTCAATGCAGTACGCAGCTCTGTAGATGGCTGCAAAACCACAATTCAAAAGCCAAGTTAGAATTCTTTTGTAGAAAATAGTTCACAATTAACAACATAACTATGCATTTAACTTTAATTCCTTTGCAATTGAAATGTAGATTACCTCATCAACTGATCTAGGAGTCGATGTCTTCGCTCTCCTCTCCTTGTCACTCTTAGGAGTTTTCTTGAAGACATACTTAAATTGATCCATGTTATGGCCATATCGCGAAGGGGTCTATTGTAGATTAAATGTACAATTAATACAATGTACTAACATAAATATATCAAAAACACTTAAAAGCTATAATATAGAGAACAATGACATACTTATGCTTGAGATGCTTCTCCAATGGACTGAGGATGACTCACCATCGATGTAGAAACTTTCGCTATTACGTATACAAAAAATGTTCAAAGATTAAATACAATTAATATAATGATAAGTATCAAAGGTTAAAAACAATTAATTTTACATATCAAACAAAAGTGTACCGGATCCTGAGATGCTTCTCCAGTGCAAGGAGGAGGGTTCACGATTGATGAAATAGGTATGGATATTTCCTGTATGAAAAAATTATAAGATTATAATATATCACAAGTTCACATGTATGCGTGCATACAATCATGAAATCAAGAAAATAAAGTAGAGATACATACCTCCGCCCTCTCTTGATCTGCGAGTGAATCAGGTGCATTCAACAAATCCACAAAGCTCAATGGCCATTGTACATGTAAAATAGACAAAAAACACTAATCAATCTACAAACCCCAACTAATACTTGATTTCAACATTTTCAAACAATTGTACAACTAAAAATGTGTTCAATTACCTTCTTCCCATGTTTTGGCATCTTCGAGGAATTCTTTTTCTTAGGATGAGCCCTAGACACGGAGGGGGTACCCTAAAAAAACAAAATTAACATCAGATATTAGTACAGATAATATCAAAACAATACATAAAAATGGTTGTACAAAATATGATACCATATAGCCTTGTAGGCCAAAATCGATTGCTGAGAGAGTGATGTCATCAATCTGGGACATTTCATCCCCTGTCAACACCTACAAACAAGAAATTGGACCAAGCATTAAAGATAGTTAGTATATCTTGTATTTTTTCGAATTCAAAGTGTACTATTCTATTTTAACATGTTACAAAACTTATACCTTAATTATCAAAGTTGCAACTGTAGTAACTGGGGGAGGAGTATGGGATACCGCTACTACATCCTAAAATGCATATTATTTGTCTCAATTTAAATTGATGTATAAATGAAAATTCTTTCATTTATGTAATTATAAATTTAAAGTGACTGATAAATAAAATGTTATGAATTCAAATCAACACACTTGTGTCTGTGGCTCATGGGAAAACACCATGTCCATCAACTCATCTGTCAGCATGAAATTCTCAACCATGTGGGCCTAACATCTACAACCACAAATCATGCACAGATGAGATGAAGATCCATCTGCACCGGTTGCATCATCTATCCTCGAGTATATCCCTGAGAAACTGACACACATATGCTAGATGGGCTCTCTGTCGCCCTCTAATGGCTCATCATCCAATACAATAGGGTGTGCTAATGACATCCCATGTTGGATGATGGCACCAGTCAATGTTGTGGCCGCCTGAAGAGTCTGTAGCTCCATCGACTCTTTCAGCTCTACTAGGACAACCTGATGCACCTTGGGTTTGGGTGCTAGGGGGTGGTGACTCTCCATGGGTAATCACCTATGGGCTCCAATTCTATCTTAGGCAGAGCCACAACCTCTACCATGAAACTCTCTCATATCAAAATAGTTTGGGCACACATTGAGCACAAACTTACAATACACTTTTCTCAAAAAATATAATGGCACCTCATAATTATTACAAGGTGGATCATCAAAGACCATCCACCACCTCTACCAAAAAAGATTCTTCATCTGCACATTGCTACACCAATGTATGGGAAACCTCTTTGCATTAAGAGGTCATGACTGACCAGTTTTGGGATCAACGAAAAAGTGCACGTATTTGTTGTTTAGTAATATTTTTATTTTTTACTCCATCATATGATAGCCCATCAGCATAAAATTGATGACACCTATCCCTAAAGCTTCCCCATTTGGTAATTTGTGTGGAAATAACTATGGCACCACTAGCTAATGTTTCTAGGCTAGTGGTGAGGGATTGATGATGGTCAAGTTCAAAAGTTTTCAATTTAACAATCAGTCTATTGATTTTAGATGTATTTTGTCCTAACTGATTAATTAATTGCTCCTGTGTTTCGGGTGTGCGGTCAAAAAGAGGAATTGGGGGTTGTTCTTGTGTGTTTTTAGGAGGTGCATTTGGTTTTTCTTGTGGGTTTTTAGGAGGTGCATTTGGTTGTTCTTGTTCTGGATTAGAAGAATTTGGTTTTTGGAACAAAAAATGAAAAAACCTAATCAAAATTAATGAAATTAAATTCAAAATGTAAAACAAATTGAATAAATAGGAAAGAAAGACAAAAATAAACAAAAACTAACCTTGATCCATAGCTTGGAGGACAAATCTAGCACCTCGTTCGTGGTTTAGGAGAGGAAATGGAAAAAAACCAAAGTAAAAAATGTGCTATTCACGGGTAAATGAGACCCACTTTTTAAAAAAAAAACTTTTTTAACTAGGCACCGCGTACGTGGTTATATTTGGATTATTAGTGCGTACGTGCTCATTTTCTTTTGAGCAGTGCGTATGCGCTCATTTTCCTAAAAGTTGCGCGTACGCGCTATCTTCTCTAGGCTCAGGAAGAACAAACCTAAGCGCGTATGCAGGAATTTCAAATGTTAAAACCGCATATGCGCTGCTTGTTTTTCCATGTTTTTTTTGGGTGGTGTCCACTTTTCTGACCACCATCTTTGGGCACATGCCCGATGGTTGAACGTGAATCTGATCTGAAATTAAAATACTTCAGATCAGATAAGGGTGGTGAGTTTACATCACAAGAATTTATGGAATATTGTAAAAGACATGGCATTAAAAGACAATATGTTGTTGCCTGAACACCCCAACAAAATGGAGTAGTTGAGAGAAAAAATAGAACAATCAAATAAATGGCTCGCACAATGCTCAATGAAGTAAATCTGCCAGACAGGTATTGGAAAGAGGTTGTTCATACAACAATTTACATTCTGAATCGTGTACAAATCAGGCTAAAATCTACCTTTACTCCATATGAACTCTGGTATGGTAAATCTACTTCTATTAAATATTTTAAGATTTTTGGATGCAAGTGCTACATTAAAAGAGATGAAGAAAATCTAGGAAGCTTTGATAGTAAAACTGATGAGGGTATCTTTCTTGGATACTCAACTCATAGCAAAGCTTATAAATGTTTCAGTAATAGGCTGAATAAAATTGTTGAGACAGTTAAGGTAAGATTTGATGAGCAATTGCTTATAAGTGATGATGTATAGGATGTTGAGGAGGATATACCAATAAGACTTGATCAAGCCCCTAAATCTGCTAAAGCAGAAATAACAAATGAAGAGAGTGCATCTAGTCCTAAAGTTGTGTCCAGTTCTAAAACAAAAATTCCTCTACATACACCCTCCAGAATCATTACTAAACGACATCCTCAAAATCAGATTATTGGTGACTTATATGCAAGAATCATGACTAGGAGAAGAGCAAAAACCAATGAACAAGCTCAAATGGCTGAGCATTATTGTTTGGTAACTGATTTTGAACCTAAATCCGTCTCTGATGCATTGATTGATGATTATTGGCTAAATGCAATGAGAGATGAAATCAGTCAAATAGAAAAGAATAAAACCTGGGAACTAGTGCCTAGACCAGATGATAAAAATGTTATAGGGGGAAAATGGATTTTCAGGAATAAACTTGATGAATCTGGTAAAGTTGTTAGGAATAAGGCATGCTTTGTTTGTAAAGGCTATGCACAACAAGAAGGTATAGATTTTGGTGAAACATTTGCACCTATTACTAGGCTATAATCAATAAGAATATTTCTTGCATATTCTTGTTATAAAAACTTTAAAATCTATCAAATGTATGTTAAAACAACATTCCTAAATGGTTATCTTGATGAGGAGATGTATATGGAACAACTAGAAGGGTTTGTCTTTGTAGATAAATCTGATTATGTATACAGGTTGAAAAAGGCTCTTTATGGCCTTAAACAAGCTCCAAGAGCTTGGTACTCTAGATTGGATGCCCACCTTACAACAAATGGATTCACTAGAGGTGAAGTTGACTGTAACTTGTATGTCAAGGTTGAAGGTAATGATATTTTAGTTGTTGAAGTATATGTGGATGATATTATTTTTGGCAGCAATAATGATTCTTTGTCTAAAGAGTTTTCAAAACTCGTGGAATATGAATTTGAAATGTACATGTTGGGTGAATTAACCTTTTTCCTTGGTCTTCAAGTAATGCAACTTGAAGGGGGAATATTTTTGTCACAAACAAAATATGCAAAAGAAATGCTTAAGAAGTTTAACATGACAAATTGCAAATTGATTAGCACTCCAATGGAGATTGGCTGCAAATTAACTAAGTCTGATGATTCTCCTAAGGTAAATCAATCAGAGTATAGGTCAATGATAGACAGTTTACTATATTTAACTACATCTAGACCTGATTTAATGTATGCAGTATGTCTGGTTTCACACTTTCATTCTGCACCTAAACAATCTCACTTGACTACTATGAAAAGTATTTAAGTACATTTAGGGTACTTTAGACTATGGTTTAAGGTATCCTCGACAAAATGATTTTTCACTTGTTGGTTTCACTGATGTTGACTGGGCTAGCTGTATGGATGACAGAAAGAGAACTAGTGGTGCAACCTTCTTTCTAGGTGATTGTCTTGTTGCCTGACACAGTAAAAAGCAAGTTTGTGTCACTTTATCAACTGCATAGTCTGAATATATTGCAGCAACTACTTGCTGCACTCAACTAATCTAGATGTCTCATCAACTTGCTGATATGGGTATTTTAGTTGACAAACCCATTTCCATTTTCTATGATAACACTAGTGCCATCAATCTCTCTAAGAATCTTGTTATGCATTCTCGCACTAAACATGTTGCTATCAAATTACACTTTCTGTGAGAACAAGTGTTAGCTAATGAATTTTAGATGTTGTATGTGCCTTCTCAGGCACAAGTAGCTGACATTTTCACAAAAGCTCTATCTGAAGAAGCATTTGAATTTTTTACGGACAAGTTGGGAGTCATCTCTCAATCTACTCTATCTTAAATTCCTGACTTCAATCAGGGGAAGCTTTGCTCTCCACAAGCAGTATTCTGTTGTTTTGTCCTTTGTCCTTAAGTCAAAAAGGGGGACAAAACATCATTGACAGATGACATTGGCTAAAATGACAGATGTTTAACATGACATCATTAACAGATGACATTGGCTAAAATGGCAGATGTTTAACATGAGATGACATTGGCATTTTGACATGATTTCAGTTGACATTGATAGATGATGACAAATGATATTGGCATTTTGGCATTTGGCATTGCATTCATAATTGACAACTGTAGTCACATAAATCTGTCCACTTAATTAAATGAATACTTAGTATTTATTTGATTATTTAACCATCAATTAATAATTAATTAAATTAATATTTAATTAATTCATCTTAACGCTCTTCTCCTATTAATTAAATAAATTATTCAATTTATTTGATTTAATTCACTTAACCAAATTCATACCATTAATTAAATAAATAAATCATATTTGTTTAATTAAATCTTCTCTCACATTTAAATAAATTAATATTTATTTAAATCCCCCAAAATCCCACCTCTCACACTTAAATAAATTAATATTTATTTAAATCCCCCAAAATCCCACCTCTCACATTTAAATAAATAAATCATTTATTTAAATCACCTTTATCCTCCACCCACTTGTATTTTCCTACAAAAGTAAGTTGCACAATTATTTTAAATAAATAATTTATTTAAATCACCTTTATCCTCCACCCACTTGTATTTTCCTACAAAAGCAAGTTGCACAACTATTTTAAATAAATTATTTATTTAAAATCCTATTTATCCTCACCCACTTGAAACCTTTAATGGTTTCCCTTAAAGTAGTCAAACTTGATGGCTTTAAAGTCTTCAAACTTGATGGCTTCCTTCTATAGTCTTCTTAAGACTTTAATGGTTTTCCTTAAAGTCTTCAAGCCTTTAATGGTTTCCCTCAAAGTCTTCAAACATTTTAATGCTTTATCTTCATTTTTCTCATTTAAATAAATTAATATTTATTTGAATATTTATCCAAATGCAAATTACACCATTTAATTGAAATAAATGATTTTATTTTAATTGAAAATACCAAAAATTCTCCCACTTGCATTTTCCTACAAAATCCACTTGTATGCCTAAACCCCTTCTAGATTCTTCTAAACCCTTCCTAATTAGCCTAATCCATCCCCTAAATATTGTCACATTCCTAAGCAAATTGGAGTCACTTCTCAAAGACTCCAAAGTCTTTGAAAAGCAATTAATGCTTTGTGTGTTCAACAAATTAACCTTCAAAGTCTTGGATAACCTTTGAAAGCTTCCAACCTTCAACCACTTAATCCCCAAAGTCTCCAATAACCATTAATGGTTAATTCAACCCTCCCACATGGTTAAAACATTTGTTTTGACTCAACCTCTACCCAACCCAAAGGTCTCATCAGGCCATTAATGCTTTGACCATGATTATCTCTTAAACATTTGCACAAAGGTTTATCCTTGGATTAACTCTTAATCCAATGGGTAATCTTAATTTAGACTTGACCCTTACCTTCTAGATAACCATGAGGTCTTCTCAGGCCTTTAATGCCTCCAACCTCTTCTCTCAACCCAATCCTATGTTGACACTTGTCACCATTTTATTGGTGTCAATTGTGCACATGGATCCCCAACTTTCAAACTTGGCCCTTGTTAAGATTGCTCAATCTTAACCCTTCATTTCCCTATTTCTTCTATAAATAGAACCCTTCTCCTCAAGAAAAAGGAGAAGCATTTTAGAGTATTGTTGTTATACTGGCATTAGCATAGAGCTTTTTCATAGCATCACTATCTACTCTAGCATAGTATTTAGCTTTTCATTTCATATTTGAAGCTTAGTATTAAATCTCAATCCTCCATAAGCATCCATAGTGCAAAAAGCTGCTGAGAGCTACACTCATTTGGGACTTGGAGAGGAGAGGAACAAGGGAGGAGCAACTATGAGCATCTTGATTAGCTATTTCATTTTATGTTTATATGCTTTCTATTTCATGCTTAATATCTCTCTTGATATGCCTGTTTAGGATAATCTTTTGTTGCTAACACTAACGTTTGTTTCTTGTGCTCTTGTGTGTGTTGCCATCAAACAGATTTTCTAATCCTTTTTGCAGAGCATCATTTGGTGAACCCGACGTGAATCCAAACACCAAAAAGATCAACTTTTTTTTTTAACCAATAACATGTTTGAATGTTGAAAATGTCACACAGGTTGCGATTTTGACACTGTTTTGGTGCGTTTGGCATTATTTTGGCGCTATTCACCCTGTTTCAGTGCTTTTCCCTTCTCTGTCTTTCCCTTTCTTTTAGTACGTTTGTGTTAAATAGTGCCTCTGTTCAAACGCAGACTAGCGCTATTGTAACAAAACGTTGTACAAATCACCTTGTAACCAAAAAAACCAAACAACCAAAAAAAAAAAAAAATTAGGCTTGTAGAAGCCCACCAAATAGGCGGATTTTACTAACTATTTTTCTCTTTTGTGCAGATTTAAATTAGATTAAAGAGTAGATTTATATTTTTTTACTAACTTGTTTTTGAAATTGGTTTTAAAAAATGAATTCACTTTTTATTTTGGTTTAAAATTAACTTCACATTTCAAATTTGGGCTTTTAAAAAAGAATCACACATTTGTTTGGGGCTCTTAAAAAGAATTTCATTGTTCAAAGGTAAAAAGAACCACAAACTTATACAAAAACAACTTTATTTTTTTTGCAAGTTAGGAAACAAACTTCGTTTTGGTGCTTAAAATCAACAAGGCAAATTTTATTTCTTGCATCAAAATAAAACTCACAATCCACACTTCCATTTTTGGTGCAAATAAAATTCACAATCAACTTGTCTCATTTTCAAAGCAATTTTCCTTCAAAGCAAAACGTGTTTTTCATTAAGTTGACCAGGATTTTCAAAATTCTAGATTACAAAACACATTGCCTTTGAAGTTAAAAAGAACACCATGACTGTTGGAGCAACATCTCCAAATAGTTAGATCATATTGCCATGATGGATTAAAAAGAACAAGTGAATTTTGTGTTTGGCACACTTGTGCACAAAAGTCAGTCGAGTGGACCTACTTCTAACACACACTATCCTCTCCCTTGGCTCTCGTGGTCCTAGGTGCAAGAGAAAAGTGTTAGTAACACTCAAAATTTTATTTTTTTAAGAGAGGCCTGCCAAGGGATCGATACTCTTGGGAACGACCTCGAGCGGTAAATCCTTCGAGCCGCTATAGAAATCAGGTGAGAGCGAAAGCTGTAGCCTTGGGTATAGCTGTTCCTACAGTGTAACTGGCCGAAAGGACAAATGGGCCCCACCACCAGTTACAAGGCTCTTAAGTGAGTCACTGCAGAATGAACTTATGTCCAAAAACATCGAACATGACTAAACGCCTTTAAGTAGTAGCCCACCTGTTCTATTGATTGAGGATATTTGAGGTATAATTTAGTGCAAGAGCATAGATGGTTTTGCTCCCAAGATACTCACCATACATATTTCCTTGAGTAGAAACATAGCTTTTTGAAAGGTCACTTGTGGCTTGATAAAAGTGGTGACTCCCCCATCATAGGGATCATCTATTTGTTATGCTCGTGCAAGACTTAGTATATCACATCCTTACCTGCCACGGCGGGATTCATAAGGTATGTAGTACCAAAGTCGAAGAAATATCAAGATGTGGGCTAAATTTATCACAACTGGCCATCTGACCATAGGGATAAAGAGTGTTTGAAGTGTGTTCGTTTTACAAACCTAGTGCAAATTGAGCCGACTTCAGGCTTTGGAAATACACCTTAAAATAAATCTAAAGGAAGGGTCAAAAACAAGTCCAAGGATTGGGTTGATCTAGACCCATACTCATTTGTGCCTTTGAGGCTACAATTTTGTGTTTGTGTGCTTACTTTGTTTTCTTGTCAAAGAAAAATCAGAAAATCAATCCCAAAAACAAAGTATTCATCCAACATCTGTCAACACAACTAAAAATACCAAAAAACACAGTGCAAACAACAAAGAAACACATTTTATGACCATTCTTCACATTGATTCAGAATCATTGAACCGCAGAGCTTTTATGCAATATAGAGCTTTGAGTTATCACAAAAATCAAGGAGGAAAGATTAATCCCAACTTCTTCCCAAACATCTGTATCACCTACAACACAGCTCGAGAAGTGCCACCAACGCCTGAAAGGGAAGAGATAGAGTTTGTCCCATTTGTAACACAAAGTTTTTATTGAAGTTGAAAACATTTTCATCCATCATCTCACTCATACATCATCACTTCATCATCAATCCATCCCAACTCTCAAAACATTAAGAGGTTCTTGTCCCAAGTTCTCTTTTAGATATTGCTTGAAATCAAACACATCACATCACTTTTAGATTGTTTCTACATCTAGGATAAGCTCATCCTAAGAGACACATCTACGCAGGTTAAAACTAGTTCATGAGTGAATCCTCTCATTACTAGGTAGTCAAAATCTGTAACACATCTCAGATTTCTCTACACCTTATCACATCCAAAATCATCAAAACAAACAAGCAATTCAAAGAAAGAATTCTGGTTACATTTACCTTTAGAGTGCTAGAGATCTACAATCCACCAACCATCAATCTTTCATTTCATCACCAACTCATCATCATCTTCAATCAACTTCAAAACAAACTTGCAAACAAAATGGCTCAAACCCGATCACGATCAAGGCAACGAGAAATAGAAATTGAGGAAGAAGAGGACAACCTCAATGAATTTCAAGAAGCACTTGGAGGAAATGGGAATGATGAAAACCCAGGTACACCCACTCCTTCAACAATCGAAAGGGTTCAGCATAATCCTCATTTTAACAGATTATTTGATGAAATACTAAGGAGCAATGCGGATGCTCACTTTTTAAGACTCGCTCAAGAAGGAGCCAAACTCCCCTCTGACTTTGATCTTGCCCAATTAAGACAAGCATCAGAAAGACAAAGTCGCCATGAGGAGGAAAGGCGTAGAGATCCCATCAGATATAACATCCCTCGAGGTAACCCACCACCTCCTCCTCCAAATGAAATGGAGATGTTGCGGCAACAAGTCGAGAATCTCGCCCAACAACTTCATAGTGGTGTTAGGACCAATCAATTCTCACTTAACGACATCTGTCCCTATCCGTTTGATAGGAATCTTTATATGCCACCCTTTCCACGCGGGTTCGAAACACCAAAGTTCGAAAAATATAGAGGAAAGGGAGATCCCCGTGATCATGTCCGAGAATTTCATTCCGCTTGTCTCGAAGTCGCTTATGAGGACACATACCTAATGCGCCTTTTTCCCCAAAGCTTGGGAGGAACAACCACATCATGGTTTTCCCGACTACCAGGTGGCATAAGAACATTTGAGGAACTCATCCAGAAGTTCCTATCTCATTACTCTCATAACATTGAACGCGACATCACCATGGCTGATCTATGCAACACCAAACAAAAACCAGGTGAATTATTCTCAGTATTCCTGCAACGATGGCGCCAAATGTCTAGCAGACGTTCTCTTCAGTTACCTGAACAAGAACTAGTGGAAATTTTCATTTCCAACTTAAACGAAGAAATGGAATTTCACCTGGATGTCAAAGATACAGATTCTTTTAACGATATGATCACCAAGGGTATAAAATGTGAACGGGCACTCATCAAAAAAGGACTCATCAAAATCTTTAATGAACCAAAAGATGGTCCTCGCCCGCGCTTCAATAGCGATAAACCGAACTTCTGGAACAAGAATAAGAATATCGTTAACGATGGAGTTGTGGATGCTCGGACTGTCCAAAATGCACAACCTGTGGTTCGATTTGCAGGACAAAATCCTCCACCTCAAAATAACACAAATGTTCTTCCCAATCAAGGTCGCATCACATCTCATGATGAACCAAGACCCCGTCCACAAAAACAAAAACGCACATACACTCCCTTAGGGGAACCCATTGAAACGGTGATGCGACAACTTATTTCTCAGAATTTGATCACTCTACCTAAGTTATCAAATTATGAGCCCCAAGTCAAACCAGCATGGTGGAAGGATACTGAACGTTGTGAGTTCCATCAAGGAAGAGGACACAAGACAAGTAATTGTCACCGATTGAAAGATCTCATTCAGGATCTTATTGACCGAGGAGAAATTGAAATTGAAGGGCATGACCCAAAAACAACCAATAATGATCATCAGATGTTCAAGAATCCACTTCCATCACAAGATCAAAGGGGTCCTTCCACTTCCAGACGAGGTCCTGATACCACTGATTATACGCAGGCTGCGTATAATTATACTGTAAATCACCTGTATGATGCCAGTGAACAAATTGCAACCATAACCTTCAAAAATCCCACCTCAAATTGCAATGTTGTTACACGTCGTGGCAAGGTCACCATCAAGGCAGCTCCACAAGGCACCACCTCCATCCCAAAGCAGTACAATCTTGTGGAACAATTAGACAAAACGCCTGCGCTTATATCCATTTTAGAGCTATTACGCCTGTCACCATCTCATAAAACTATCTTGGATCAAGCACTCCAAGAGGCGTCAGTCCCTGCAAACTTGAATACAGACCAATTTCAAGCCATGGTTGGAAATCTAAAGTCATCACCTTGTCTCACTTTTTCTGAAAGCGACAACTCTTCTTTCCAACAACCTCATAACGCCTCACTCCACATTGAAGGCTTTGTCAACCAACACAGGATCAAGCGAGTCTTGATCGATAATGGAGCAGGCCTAAACATTTGCACACTTCAGTTGGTCACAGCATTGGGATATGCAATAGAATCAGTGGATCCTCGTAAGAAGATCACCATCAAAGCCTATGATGATGCAGAGCGTTCATCCAAAGGAGCTGTGGTACTACCAATCCGAGTAGGCCCTGTGGTAAAGCACATCATCTGTGAGGTTCTGGACCTTCCTCTGCCATATAATCTATTATTAGGGAGACCTTGGATACATGCCATGCAAGCCGTTCCATCTACCTACCATCAATGTATCAAGTTCCCACATAACGGTGTAGAGATCACAATCCTGGGCGATGCAAATCCCTTTGCATTTTGCCATAATATCAGCCATCAACCAGAGATTACTGTTCCTAATAATAGGGAAGCCATTTCCTCCACATCATATGTAAATCCCACCTCTCTTGCCAGTTCGAACACCCCTATACCCAAGCAAGAAAAGCTTAAGATGAAAGTCGCAGAGGAAGGTCCCGGGGAATATAACTTAAGTCAACTCTTTTGTGTGGGACAAATGCCCACTTCTCCTAGAACACATGGTAAACCACAGCAGTTACTCCAGCAACGACTAATCACGCCAGCATGTGCCTTAACGCCTTTCATCCTTGGAAAGAGTCAAGAGGAAGAAACACAAGATGAGGACCTAGCAGACTGGATCTATAAGGATCCCATCACCACTGATAAACCACAAGTTACACTTCCTACGGAACAGTATGGCAAAGGCCTCCTCATTATGCAAAGAATGGGGTATGATGGTCAGAGTGCTTTGGGATACTGCAAACAAGGACGACATGAACCACTGCTGCCAGAGTTCAAGCCCAAAGGTAATACAGGCCTAGGCTTTGAAAAAGCAGTCCTGCCTAAACTCAGATTCAAAGGCAAACCCAGCAAAACATTTTGCCCACCTACTGCAAAGAGGACACCTTTCATAATCAAAGCACCATCAAACACCATCCCAACTGCCCCATCGAGGCTCACAAACCCACCACAACCATCTACAATGCCAATCATCCCACCAAACGAACCAGTAATCCCATCAATAACACCAATAGCAGCAGCAACTGTATCAGAACCCGCTGCAACATATATGGCGCCAGTAATTCCAGCAGAAGCCACTGAGTCACCATTACCAATACTTCCAGTAACAAATCCTTTAAACCCCATCACGGTTCCTGCAGCACCGATCACCACAAAGGTACATAAACCAATCACACCTGCAGTATTCAACTCCAGCGACATCCCAGTATGGTATAGCAATCGGATGCTGGAGAGTGATTTAGAGACCGACTCACATGAGTGGGAATTCGATTCAGTGCAACTTAACACTTCAGATGAGGAAGACACATCACCACCTCCACCCCGCAAAGACATCCCTGTTTACGGAGAAGCACAGATAAAGACCACTTGGGTTCCTGAGCTGGAAACATCTTCCACAGACCCTACGTCTCATCCTACGCCTAATTCTGACAGGGAGAGTACCATCAACGACCTTCACCACACTGTCTTATCCCTCACTGATACATCTCCCGCACTTAACCTAATCGATGATGTAATGCCCATTGTCCACCCTGAACTCATCGAATGGAACCAACCAAATCCCCCATGTCTTGACCTCTTCCAAAATGATGAGGCTATCATTGACTTTTTGGAATTAAGGGATAATCTACCAAGCGGGGATCACAAAGCTGGATTCACCATTGAACTTAATAGCGCAGCATACTTCGGGGCGGATGCCAAACCCTTCAGCTGCAAAAATATAACATTAAAACATGGATCTTCCAATAAAAACCACACTGTGGCACTATTTGATCCGACAAAAGTAAAAAGAAAGAGCGTATCCAATGGTGAAAACCTCTCTGAGGCGCCTGAGGATGAAGGGTTTGACATCCTCCCTGCTAGTACACAACAGGAACGATCAACGATTCTTATTGAGGAAACCAAAGAATATAATGTGGGGACTCCTGAAAACCCTCATATCATACATCTGGCATCTCTTCTCACTCCAGAGGAACAGCCTCAATTTATCGAGTTCTTCCAACAGCGTCAGATCAACTTTGCATGGTCATATGCAGACATGCCTGGGCTTGATCCTGATTTAGTCATGCATCACCTCACCATAGCAAAAGGAGCCAAACCTGTCAAGCAGAAGCTTCGTAAGATGCATCCTCAGATTGCCGTGCTAGTCAAAACAGAACTCAAGAAACTCCTGGATGTTGGTTTCATTAGACCAATTGATTATGCAGAATGGATCTCCAATATTGTGCCAGTTGGCAAACCAAAAGGGGGCATCCGCATTTGTACAGACTTCAGAGATCTAAATAAAGCATGTCCTAAGGATGACTTCCCTCTACCAAATATTGACATCATAGTAGATTTGACAGCAGGACATGCCATGCTTTCACTCATGGATGGCTTTTCAGGATACAATCAAATAAAGATCGCACCAGAGGACCAACATAAGACAGCCTTCACATGTCCATGGGGCACATACTGCTGGAATGTAATGCCTTTTGGTCTAAAGAATGCAGGAGCAACCTATCAAAGAGCAATGACCACCATCTTCCATGACATGATGCATACTATGATGGAAGATTATGTGGATGATTTACTAGCAAAATCACTTACTAGAGAAGGACATCTCCACATCTTAGATCAAATCTTTGATAGACTGGAACAATACCATGTTCGACTCAACCCAAAGAAATGTGTCTTCGGAGTGACCTCCGGGAAGCTTCTAGGATACATTGTCTCAAGCAAAGGTATTGAGGTCGATCCAGCAAAGGTTAAAGCAATCATGGACATGCCACCTCCAAAGAATATCAGTCAGCTAAGGACACTACAAGGACGGCTTCAATCTATCCGCAGATTCATTGCACAATTGGCTGATAAGTGTCACCCATTCACACACCTGCTACACAAGAACATCCGCTTTCAGTGGGATGATAGATGCCAGCAAGCATTTCAGGCGCTTAAAGACTATCTCATGAATCCACCATTGCTGATGCCACCAGATCCAAGTAGACCATTATTGCTCTATATCTCAGCAACAAGTACAGCATTGGGTGTACTACTGGCACAACATAATGCAGAAGGAAAAGAGTGTGCTATTTACTACATCTCTCGCACACTTGTGGGCTATGAACTCAATTACACACCTATTGAGCGAGCTTGCCTAGCAGTAATCTTAGCAGCCACTAAACTGAGGCACTATCTGTTAACACACAAGGTGCAACTCATTGCAAAGATTGATCCACTCAAGTATTTACTTAGCAAAGCAGCATTGACAGGTCGCTTGGCCAAATGGGTGATGATTCTAAGTGAATTTGACATCGAGTATGTGGACCGTAAAGCTATCAAAGGTCAAGTTATTGCAGATCAGTTGGCTGATGCACCTCTCATAGGCGATCATCCTCTCATTTCCAATTTTCCAGATGAAGAGATATTCATGCTCACAGAAGTACAACCATGGAAACTATATTTTGATGGTTCATACACTAGGCATGGCTCAGGGGCAGGCATTTTGTTTATCACACCTCAAGGTGATAGCATCCCGAAGTCTTACAGGCTCACATTTCCATGCACAAACAACATAGCAGAGTATGAGGCCTTGATCACGGGACTCAGGTTAGCCGTACAATGGAAATTACAAGAACTACAAGTATATGGCGACTCACAACTGGTCATTCGACAAGCAACTAATGAATATCAGACCAAAGATGATAAACTCATGCCATACAAGCAAATGGTGGACAGTCTAAAGACATCATTTACTACTATCACTTTTGAGCAGATACCAAGAGATCAGAATCGAGTTGCTGACGCCATGGCTACCATCGCATCTCTACTAGATCTTCCACAGAATTCAACACGCTACGAGTTCTTGGTAGAACAACTTTGGATCCCCGCTTATGATATCCCCGAATCTGAAATGATATGTTGCCTTGTTGGTTCTGAATCCCCATGGTACGGTGAGTTCTACACCTATCTCCGTGATCACACCCTTCCTCCCAACCAATCAAATAATCAACGTAAAACCTTCATTCGCCAAACTGCTCGATATACCATTATTGCCGAAACCCTATACCGACGCGGTCTTGATGGTACTCTCCTTCGATGTCTAGAACAAGGTGAGATAACAAAGGCTTTGGAAGAGGTACATGAAGGAATTTGCGGGACTCACTCAAGTGGTCCATCACTAGCTAAGAAGATCATGCGAGCTGGATACTATTGGCCATCTATGGAAAAGGATTCCTACTACTTTGTCAGAAAATGCAAGAAATGTCAAGTTCATGGCGACCTGATACATGCACCAGCACAAGAACTGCAACCAATCACAACACCATGGCCTTTTTGTCAATGGGGCCTTGACCTTGTGGGTAAAATCCATCCATCTTCATCCAATGGCCATAAATTCATTATTACCGCCACCGAATATTTCACCAAGTGGATCGAAGCTGTTCCACTTACCCAAGTCACCGGCAAGCAGATCGCCTCATTCATCCTCAATTACATCATCTGCCGGTATGGTGTGCCCATGTCCATTGTCACAGATAACGGTCTTCCTTTCAAAAATCAGGATGTTCGTGAGCTTTGTGAGAAATTTCATATCCAACACCGCTTTTCCACTCCCTATTACCCACAAGGCAATGGTCAGGCCGAAGCATCCAATAAAAACATATTGAGGATCCTAAAGAAGACAGTCAATGATGCCGGTCGTGATTGGCATGTTCAATTGAATCCAGCGCTATGGGCATATCGAACTAGCATTCGGACCCCTACAGGTGCAACTCCTTATTCATTGGTCTATGGTGCTGAAGCTATCTTACCTATTGAGGTCGAGATACCATCCTTACGAGTTTCATTGCACAATCTCATCGATGATGAAGCATACAGAGTATCTCGTCTTCAGGACTTAGAGTTACTAGATGAGAAGCGACAAGCTGCATACAATCACCTCAAAGCCTATCAGCAGCGCATGAGTAGAAGCTACAATCACCGAGTTAGATCTCGTACATTTGAGGTAGGTGATCTTGTTCTTCGAGAAAATCCTCGCAACCAACCAAATAGAGAACATCAAGGCAAGTTTGAATCAAACTGGTTGGGCCCATATGTTGTCACTGCTGTATTCGGGTCCGGGGCATATCAGTTGGCTACATCAGACGGAGAACCGCTCGCAGATCCAATCAACAGCATGCACCTCAAACGGTTTTACACATAAGCTGTACAGAGCATCAGGCTCCCCTGCCTATCAGAAAATACCAAAAAACATTCAGAAAAATGTCCTGAAGAAAATATAAAAACATTCAAAAAAGTAAAGAAAAATCATGCATCCAAACGGTGAACAACCACTCCGGTGGCACCTTGGGTAAGAACGATGGTGAAAACCTGGCAAACAGGCACCACTCGTAAAGGCTATGGCTCCATTATCTTTCAGACTTGTGGCGATCACATCTACTTCATACATACATCCATCCATCCATCAACCATGGCTTGTTATTCCTCTGCAATTATGATAGTACTCCATACATCTTGCATCCCGCTTTTTCATAGTCATGTCTAAAACTGGGGGCAATGCCTTTAACCTATTGATGGAAGTGGATTCTACATTGTCTTATGATTCATTAAGTTCTTCATTCAAACAATCATCAAAAATCCAAAAACATTCAAAAATATCTCGCAAAAATACCAAAAACATTCAAAACAATTCAAAATCCAAAAACATCGACAAAACCATTGAAAAATCACACAAAAACATGGCAACACCTTGTACATACTCATCCATGCAGATACCAAAACAAACATTGCGACAAACTACTCACACAATGACCATTTACCAAACAACCACACAATCCACATCAACAATCCAGAAACTGTCTTTAAAAACAAGGATGCATCCTTCCTTACCAAAACAAAGACAAGATGACATTTTCTTTGACAAGAAAATTATGTTAAGCTATCAAATACTTGGTTGATTTGTGAGTACAATCATTTGTTTATTTGTATCGGGATCTTTCAGCATTGTTTTGTATCGTTTGCGCATTACTTCCGATGAAGTTCTGGGGCATGTACTAATGGTGTCTACGTGGGAAGTTCACCAAGCTACATGATCTTATGCAAAATGCAGTCATAGATCACTACGGCTTGCTGACTACAGCGTATACCTCGACCATATGAGCATGAACCATTACCAAGGATCCATATTCTTTATTCTTTATGTATATATTGTTTGTTTGCAGGTACAATTCTCTTTCTTTGGTTCCTCCTACCTCGTCCAAACTGGATACAGGTTTTATTTCTTAGTACGGTATGCACTTGTCTCAGGATATGATCAGCCTAAGATCAAGGAGGACGTTCCAAGTCATGCATGAAAGGAGATAATCCTTGTATATTCCGCAAGCAATACTCAGGTCAACTTGATCCATTATATCAAGTTGCTTGTATTAACTTGCTATATCAAATCCATGTAAGAAATACTCTGGTCATCTTGAATCTTTATGTCAAGTTGCTTGTATTTTCTTACAACATTTTAAAGCTCAATGATGAAAAATAAAGCACTATGGATCGTCATTTCATCTCATCTGTATATATTGCATTTCATTGCATTCCACCCATCCATACATTCATAATAGCTGCATATCATGCATACATAGTCATAATAATGCATACTCTATTTTACTCATCTTCTTCCATAGGACTCGGTCCTAGTCCTCCATATCTTCTATCTAACATCGAATCCCCCCTCACCCTCCCCATCTCGATAATCACCATCACATACCCTACATCATGTCCCAATCAACCTAATCAAGCCACGTTCATCACCATCCATCTCTAAATAGGAGGGATTGTGTTTCCTATCCTAAGTCATCCAATAAGTCAAGCCAGTTACTCTGTCTACACAGATACATCGACTCCCACACACCTAGACTATCAACAGATACTCTGATCAAGTATCTTCGGGTCTCAACAGGTAATCGATTATGGTAATCCTAGACTACATCAGGCATTTATCATAATGACCTAGTCTCAACGGGGTTGCCATGATTCCCCACAACCATCCATCACACGCACATACTATCAATTGATTAGCCAATCAAACACAATCCAACGGACAATTACATCAATTGTCTACGTCTCAACGAGTATTTTGCTTCATATACCTTGACTTCATCGGGCAATTACATCAATTGTCTAAGTCACATCAGGTCACTTTGATTCACTTACTCAGACTTTATCATGTCCAAGCGACCAACTGACATCAACTGTCACGCTTTGACTTGACCGGGGCAATTAAACCGATTGCACCAGATTGTCCAAACAATTTTGATCAATTGTATAGCATCAATCCAAACCCCACACTACATCTGCTATGTATCTCTTGCATGACCTCAGGGTACTCGTTGGCTTGTTGTTTCTTCATATTCACTCCATTTTCTCCCATTCTTTCATCATTAGTTCTAATTTCTTCTATTCTACCTCCCCTCCGCTTTTCATTCTTTTTCGAGAGATCGCCCGATTTTTCAAAAAAATTCGGCCCATCTCTCGAGGGGGCATACCACCCATTAAATTTACATTTTATGGGGCATTTCTTCACATCTATTTTTCTTTCTTTGAAACGACGCGATAAACCACACCGTCTCAAAGAGGGGCAAATGTAGTCACATAAATCTGTCCACTTAATTAAATGAATACTTAGTATTTATTTGATTATTTAACCATCAATTAATAATTAATTAAATTAATATTTAATTAATTCATCTTAACGCTCTTCTCCTATTAATTAAATAAATTATTCAATTTATTTGATTTAATTCACTTAACCAAATTCATACCATTAATTAAATAAATAAATCATATTTGTTTAATTAAATCTTCTCTCACATTTAAATAAATTAATATTTATTTAAATCCCCCAAAATCCCACCTCTCACACTTAAATAAATTAATATTTATTTAAATCCCCCAAAATCCCACCTCTCACATTTAAATAAATAAATCATTTATTTAAATCACCTTTATCCTCCACCCACTTGTATTTTCCTACAAAAGTAAGTTGCACAATTATTTTAAATAAATAATTTATTTAAATCACCTTTATCCTCCACCCACTTGTATTTTCCTACAAAAGCAAGTTGCACAACTATTTTAAATAAATTATTTATTTAAAATCCTATTTATCCTCACCCACTTGAAACCTTTAATGGTTTCCCTTAAAGTAGTCAAACTTGATGGCTTTAAAGTCTTCAAACTTGATGGCTTCCTTCTATAGTCTTCTTAAGACTTTAATGGTTTTCCTTAAAGTCTTCAAGCCTTTAATGGTTTCCCTCAAAGTCTTCAAACATTTTAATGCTTTATCTTCATTTTTCTCATTTAAATAAATTAATATTTATTTGAATATTTATCCAAATGCAAATTACACCATTTAATTGAAATAAATGATTTTATTTTAATTGAAAATACCAAAAATTCTCCCACTTGCATTTTCCTACAAAATCCACTTGTATGCCTAAACCCCTTCTAGATTCTTCTAAACCCTTCCTAATTAGCCTAATCCATCCCCTAAATATTGTCACATTCCTAAGCAAATTGGAGTCACTTCTCAAAGACTCCAAAGTCTTTGAAAAGCAATTAATGCTTTGTGTGTTCAACAAATTAACCTTCAAAGTCTTGGATAACCTTTGAAAGCTTCCAACCTTCAACCACTTAATCCCCAAAGTCTCCAATAACCATTAATGGTTAATTCAACCCTCCCACATGGTTAAAACATTTGTTTTGACTCAACCTCTACCCAACCCAAAGGTCTCATTAGGCCATTAATGCTTTGACCATGATTATCTCTTAAACATTTGCACAAAGGTTTATCCTTGGATTAACTCTTAATCCAATGGGTAATCTTAATTTAGACTTGACCCTTACCTTCTAGATAACCATGAGGTCTTCTCAGGCCTTTAATGCCTCCAACCTCTTCTCTCAACCCAATCCTATGTTGACACTTGTCACCATTTTATTGGTGTCAATTGTGCACATGGATCCCCAACTTTCAAACTTGGCCCTTGTTAAGATTGCTCAATCTTAACCCTTCATTTCCCTATTTCTTCTATAAATAGAACCCTTCTCCTCAAGCAAAAGGAGAAGCATTTTAGAGTATTGTTGTTATACTGGCATTAGCATAGAGCTTTTTCATAGCATCACTATCTACTCTAGCATAGTATTTAGCTTTTCATTTCATATTTGAAGCTTAGTATTAAATCTCAATCCTCCATAAGCATCCATAGTGCAAAAAGCTGCTGAGAGCTACACTCATTTGGGACTTGGAGAGGAGAGGAACAAGGGAGGAGCAACTATGAGCATCTTGATTAGCTATTTCATTTTATGTTTATATGCTTTCTATTTCATGCTTAATATCTCTCTTGATATGCCTGTTTAGGATAATCTTTTGTTGCTAACACTAACGTTTGTTTCTTGTGCTCTTGTGTGTGTTGCCATCAAACAGATTTTCTAATCCTTTTTGCAGAGCATCAACAACATTCTTGGCATTTGCTATTTCTTTCATTTTGGTATTGACAGTTGTTTCATGTTTGACAACATTCTTGTCGTATTGATAGTTGATAGATTGTTTTGACAGACTGGTATTCTTGTCTATTGATAGATGACAGATGATATTATTGGCATCCATTTTTTTTGTATTGATAGATGATAGGTGACATATTGACATTTGGTATTATTGGTTTATATGCTTATTGATAGTGGTTTTGTTTGGCTTTAGCAGTCTGGTATTGGCACTTTGTATTCTGCAGTTTTTTAGTTCAGTAGTATTTTTTTTGCATTTCAAAGTCAATGATGGCATGATTTTTGCCATCAAGGACAAAGGGGGAGCTTGTTGTCCCTTATCTTTCCTTGATGACAAAAAGGGTGACATCATGAGGTTTTGTTTAATGCCAATTGTTATGGCGTACACATTTCACTTAACACCTAGGTACTAATGGTTTATGTTATGATCATTAAGTGCTTAAGAAATGCACTATTGACATGTTGTTTAAAAAGCACTTTGTATGGTGTTGTCAGCAATATAAGATGTGGGTCCCTTTCCACCAATGACTTTGAGATGAGCTGGTGCATAGTAAGTAACTATTAGTTGGTTGACGTGGAGTGGCGTTTAAGTGACATGTTTTGATGGAATAAAAGTTGTTTTGATATGGATTTTAAAATGCATTCCAATATGTCAAGGGTTCGACATTTTCTTGTAAAGCAAGAGATATTATTTTGTTTCTATTATTTTGCAAACCCTAACAGGACACTGCCGTGGGTAAGGAAAAGGTAGTTACAATGACCGATTTTGATCGTTTCTTGATGTGGGGTTTGCATTTGTTAATCTGCAGTCGTAGGTGATACCAATGGTGGAGTCTGTGGCCGCATATATGGGGATTTCATCTAGATTTTTATAGATTCTTGTTTGTAGAAATAACATCTTGTTAGGTATTATCGCTTCATCATCTTAGTCTTTTATTTAAAAAAAAAAAGGGAATATGTGTTGTGGTAAAAGATGCAATGTCATTTGTCTATTGTTTTTTCTTGCATATCTAAAAAAGAGCATGGGTTATTCGAAGGGATTATTTTTTGTTAAGTTGTTTCCCTGTTAGTTATGAAGGATTCTTTGGTTAAATGTCATTTTTAAAAGAGTTGTTAAAAATAAGAGGAAATCATTTTTGCATAATCAATTTTTCTTCTTTCTAAAATAGAAAAAGAAGTTTTTCAGGATCAGTTGATAAAGCCATGGTTAGGGTATGATAATTGTTTTCGAAGGTTATGTATTTTAAAGTTCTCTCAATAGATAGTGAAGGTTTTTGTTGAAACAAAGAGGTGTATCTCAGTAAAAATGGAAAACATGATTATTTCTTTGTAATAGAGTGTAAAAAAACTTTTGATTATGAGGTATACTTTGAAAATCAAACAGTATATGTTGAACTCTCTGCCTTTACTAATACGGTGACTTAGAGAGATGTATTGTATTGTTATAATAGTACCCTATAACTAATATCGTTGCATACCATTGTATTGCAAATCTCATTCAAACACTAGAAAATCTGTAGATGCACAAAAATAGTGTAGATATAAGTTTTTCAGTGCTTGTAACTTGAGATTCTATAGAGATATTATGAGATATAGGGATGGGTGCTCCTTGAAGTCTGATACTTCTAAATGCAATGGACTGAGCTGGTGCTCATTGAGTTAATAAATGGAAATTCATTGCCAAGCGGTTTTTCTACCCCAAGAGGGTTTTCCACTCATGAAATCTATTGTGTTATGGGTTCATGTTTATCTCAATTTATTTCATTAAGGCTAATTCTCTGATACCTAAGTTATGTATATGGTTTGTTGTTCACAAATCGTGTCTTGCTTATTTTCTGCATTATTAAACTCCTCAAGTTATATTTCCATTTGCAACAGTCTGTTATGATTATAAGTGTAGACGTATAAAAATGACCATATTCCTAAATGAATATTTTATGTTTGTTTCTCTATTTGATTAAATCCAATTTAATTAAATTATCCACATTCTTCTATTTTATTGAGTAAATTACTCAATTTATTTAAATAAAATTCACTATACCCATTTAATGAATAAATCATTTTATTCAATTAAATCCCCCCTATCCACTTTTAATTAAATTCAAATTTAATTAAATAGTTATCCTAAAATTGAATAAATCTAATTTATTTAATTTCCCCAAATTGCAACCAAATTGAATTAAATTACTTTATTTCAATTAAATCCTATTATCCCTCCATCCACTTGCAAAATCCTAAACCCCTTTCTAATCCCTTCTAGAATCTTCTAATCACTTCTAATTAGCCTAACCCATCATTCTAAACTTTGTCACATCCCTAAGCAAAGGGAAGTCACTTCTCAAACCTCAAAGTCTTTGATAACCATTAAAGGCTTCAAGCCTTCAACCACTTAATTCCTCAAAGTCTTTGATAACCATTAAAGGCTTCCAATCTTCAACCACTTAATCCCCCAAAGTCTTCAATAACCATTAATGGTTAACTCAAACCCTCTTACATGGTTAAAGAATTTGTTTTAACTCAACCTTCACCCAACCCAAGGGTCTCATCAGGCCTTTAATGCTTTGACCATGATTATCTCTTAATCATTTGCACAAAGGTTTATCCTTGGATTAAATCTTAATCCATTGGGTAAACCTAACTTAAGCTTGACCCTTACCCTCTAGATAACCATGAGGTCTCCTCAGGCATTTAATGCCTCCAACCCCTTCTCTCAACCCAACCCTATGTTGACACTTGTCACCATTTCATTAGTGCCAATTACAAACATGGATCCCCAACTTTCAAACTCAACCCTTGATTAAATCTTTTAATCTTGACCATCCATTGCCCTATTTTTGCTATAAATAGAGCTCTCAGTCCTCCATTTTGATGATCCTCCAAATTTGTAGTATCACACTTATGCTCAAATACATTTAAGCTCTCATATATCATTTATGCTCATCATTTAGCCTCTCTTTAGAATAGAAATTAGTCTAAATATGCATGTTTAGAATACTTTCTTTATCATTCAGCTCAATCATAGACTAAATATATCATGTTAGGATAGTATTCATACTAACCTTGTCATCTTATCATCTAGTTTATTGCATTTCTAGAATCATACATAGCTTAGCATACCTTTCATTCTAAAATCTATCAAAACATCCCTCGTTCTCGCATGTGCCATCCCTAAACCATTTTTCTCAGTGATCTGAGAGCAAAAACATTGGTTTGAGGGACATTGTGAGATAGAGAACCATGGGACCCACCTTGGGAAGCTGAGTAACACATCGTTACTCCATAGCTTGCACCAAGAATTCCTGTGTGTGTGTGGACAAGTCATTTAGCAATATTTTCACATATTGAGTTTTATCAGCCCACTTTTTCCACATACATTTCTGGCACCCACCGTGGGGCCTGACCCCATATATCAAATTGGTTTTTGAAACTAACCACTTTTGCAGGCACGCGAGAAAAATGAATTAGCGTGTTCAGTTCACTGTTTAGTGCATCTAGTTAACAGCTTAGCACATCTAGTTCACTGTTTAGTGCGTGGAGTCCATCGTCCAGCACGTGAAGTCCATCTTTTAGCGCATCAAATCACTAATTTTCCTATAGGTCTCAGCATGGGAGAAAAACAGAGCAACACTTTTGATGCACAGAGTAGTGCATCCAGTAAACAGTGTAGTGCATTGGGACATTATTTTAGCGCATCCAGGTTATATTGTAGCGTGTGCAGTCCTTTTTGTAGCGCATCATAGATAGAAGACAAAAATTAAAATTGTAACCGAAATAAAATTTAGACTTGTAGAAGTCCACCAAAATCCAGATTTCTCTGACTATTTTATTGAAATTTTGCAGGGCTCTGACAATTTCTTGCAGGTGGAGCTGGATTTTATTTGTAGAATTACAAATAGTTTTAGATTCTGGCTAACTTAGTTAAGTTAGTTAAAATTTAGAGTCATTTTAATTCTTGCTGGATAAAATTGGACTCACCTTACTTTGGGCTGTAAAACGAACCACAACAACAATCTTTTCTTACTTTTCTAGGAGAAAATTTCTCAGTTTGGGTTCTAAAAAGAACAAAACAATCTTTATTTTTGCAAGAAATGGGTAAAAAGAATATCACCATCCTTTGGTGTCTAAAAGGATTCACTTTATTTTTGCAAAGTAAAAGAACCTCATTTTTATTTTGCGCAAAACAAAGAGGGAAAGTTTTCCCCTATCGATTTTCATTTTGCTGACCAAAACATCGAATTTACTTTGTTGACCAAATTCCTTTTCATAGATCAGAAAATCATTGCCTTGAAAGGATAAAATAAACACCATGTTTTCGTGGAGCAACATCTCCATATAGATTTTAGCAAATCACTAAATTAAAAGGATAAAAAGAACCAACTTGATTGCTTTGTCTCGAAAGTGGAAGGAATATGCTCTCCCCTTAATTGGATGATCAAAAATCCAGACCACTCTTACAGCTTTCTGTACTTCAAGCATTTACATCCTTTAGTAGGCCTGCCTTTCTGAGGAGTTGGAATCAACTCTTAAAGTCATTTATGGCCGGTGTGAAGGGAACGACCTAAGTGGGGAACAACTTTGACGCCAAGAATTCCAACCCACTATAATCAAATGTGGAAAGTGACGAAAGTCTTTTTCAACGGTTGCGTGCAGCGATTAGCCTTCCCCCAGTATCCTTGAGATACGTAAAGCCTTTGTTCTAAAGGTTGGGAAGCCTCCTGAGGGAGTTTATCACTGATGGTCGAACGGGAAGCCTGATTATGAACCATAGAAATAGAAACTTTGAACCGAGTCAGTAACTAGACATTTATAACATCATAGTGCAAGGGTGGGGAAGAATTCACCCCCAAGATTACTCACCATATATCTCCCAAGATAACTATTCAACTGTGAAGCAATTCACTTTGAGTTAATTTTTGGCAAAAGGCAAAAAAACGAGCGCCCTCTAGGGGGTGACACGGTTGTTTGAGCTGACAGAGTATCGAGACTAGTGGGCTATGATGTTATTTATGACCCTTGACTAAAGAGTCTTTTTGAAGTGTATTATTTGTATCCAAACCTGTTAAAACATTGGGAATTTGAACACATCCTCGCAGAACATACACTTTTTGTTAGATTAGGCAAAATGGTTGTAATTTTTGTGCCATGCTTACATTTATTACTTCAGAAAATCATCCATCAAACTTGAAAAATTTGCAACAAAAATTCAAAATTCACAAAAATCAAACCAAAGAAAAAATAAGGGTAGTTTAGCGCATAAGAGAAACTTCTTAGCGCATGGAGTACTTTTGTTAGCGCATCCAAACCTCAAGTTAGCGCGTCGGTTCCAAATAGTAGCGTTTTATCCCAAGACAAATCAATGTTGAAACATTTTAGTGCATCAGAAAAATAGTCTAGCGCGTGGAAACCAAACATTAGCGCATAAAGTCCAAAAGATAGCGCGTGACAGACGCAGGATAGCGCATAGGTTTTTCAACTATTAGACAACAATTTTTTAAACAGTCAAAACTTTAGCGCGTGTCTAGGGGCAGCCTAGCGTGTGTGGTTATTATTTTAGTGCATAGAGGCATTTCAGTAGCGCATGTAGACTCTGTTCTAGTGCGTGATCCAAAACAGAAAAACAGAGAGCAAAACCGGGAAAATTTTTGAAATTTTCAAAAACATTTTTTAAGGCCTTTTTCCATCAACATCATCTTTCATCAAAAATGAGTGACAAACAAACCATTAAAACTATTTCTTGCATTAAATTTGTGTCAAAACAAACGTTGTCAGAATCTGAAATGAATCGCGCCATAAAGGATGTCTCTCCTATCATAATCCGGAAATCTCATCATCAGTATCAACAGAATCCTTTACCATCTTATGGATTTTTATCTCAAAACACTTGTTTAAAATTTTCAAATTGTCAAATCAAGTTTCCAGATCAGGAGGCTTTTATCCATATCATTTGACACATTTTGTCGTGAAGGGGCATCTAAACCTTCACTTTGATAGAGTAAGATTTGAAATTTTCAAAAACAAGAATCAACTGAATCCAAACAAATCAAAGGAAACCATTGATCACTTATGCATGACTAATCCCCTTATTCTGAGAAGAAAGAACCTTTATCGTAACATCACGTTGAAGAAACAACAACCTAGTTTTTTCAAATTCATCAAGAGAAATAAGTTTTTATACATCAATCATCAACTTTTCAAATCTCATCGGGTATTCCTTCATCACGTCAAATGGTATATCCAAAACAAATCCAACAAATTTGACAAAGAACCCTTGAAGACAAGAGCCTACTGTCAAAAATCTGCTTTTAATCAAATCATAAACCACGGAGGAAAGATCAATCCAACATTCTTGCCTGACGAGTGCATCACGTATAACACATCTTGACCAGAACCACCCACCCCCGAGCAACACATCGAAGAGGATTTTATCCCCTTCGTCACCGAAAGTTTCTACTAAAATGCCTATTACTCGCTCTTAAAAGAACCAACAAAGCGAGACACACGCAGAATCAAGTATGAATCGCAGACTGTCAAATCCTTTTGAAGTTCCACACTCGAAAGAGCCTGAAATTACTGAAGCACTTCTTCAAGAATGTCAAGAAAATCCTTCATTCCAAAAACTTGTCGAAAGGCTTATGGAAAATGACAAAGAAAAGTATCTGCTCATGCTCACAAGTAAGGGCGTTAAACTTCCCGAAGATTTAGACACAAACATTTTTCAAACCGGGTCTCGCCAATATGCATATCAAGAACAACAAAGAGAAGAAGAAACTCACATACCTGAGCAACATATTCCAGAACAACGTATACCAGAAATGCGTATACCTGAGCTTGAAACTCCAGAACAAAACATACCGTTTACCACACCTTTTCAGCTAAGAACAAATACAAGGGAAGAACTCTTCCCTTAGCAAGATAATGTGCCTTTGGTTGCTCTTACTCAACAAATGCAAATGTTGCAAAAACAAATACAAGATATGCAACAAGGGACAACAGTGTGGTACTCTATAAATGAAATCTGTCCTTATCCATTTGACAGAAGATTGAACATGGTACATTTTCCTCCAAACTCAGATGTTCCCAAATTTGACAAATATGATGGAAAAAGTGATCCCCGAGATCATGTTCGAGAATTTTGCACCATGAGTCTTGAATTTGCTCATGATGACACCTATCTGATGAGGTTATTCCCAAGAAGCCTGAGAGGACAAACAATGGATTGGTTATCCAAGATTACACCACCTGTCAGATCATTTGATGAGTTGGTTAACAAATTCATAACCCAATATTCCTATAATATTCAACATGCCATAACCATGCTAGATGTCTGCAATACCAAACAAAAGAACAATGAAACATTCATGATATTCCTTCAACTTTGGCAATGCATGGTATCACGATATCCTCGAGATATTCCTGAAAAGGAGAAAATGGAAATCTTCATCGATAACTTGAATGGTGAAATGAGTTACAGACTAAAACTTCAATGCATACCATCTTTCGCTAAATTGATTGAAAATGGCATTCAAGTAGAGGAAGCATGTGTCAAAAAGGGAACACTCAAATTCTACAAGGAAAGAACAAACTCATCAAACTACAATAATCAGAACAACACCAACCTTGACAAATCTCGATTTTGGACTCGAAACAAAAATGAAGGCAACAATGAATCATATGATCCCAAATCTAAGCAACCAGTGCTTGCATTATCCGGAAATCCTCAAAATATGAAAAATCCTAAAAATGCTAATCCGAGTGCTAACACATATGCACCAAACACTGATCAAGGACAACTCAACACAAACAACACCAACGATACTCAAAGCAAAAACATGAATCCAGGACCTAACAACAATTCATGCAACAACACAAACAATTTCCAAAAGTGTATCTTCACACCACTGGGACAATCATTAGAATCAACATTCAGAGAACTTTTGGCAAACAAAATTCTTTCTTTGCCTCCAATCAGCAACTATGAACCCCCAATCAAACCACCTTGGTGGAATGATTCACATTATTGTGATTTCCATTGTAACAAGGGTCATAGAATGAATGATTGCAGGAGATTGAAACACCTGGTATAGGACATGATTGATCGAGGTGACTTAACGGTAGATGGTCTCAAAACAAATGGTGATCACGGAGCCTTCAAAAATCCTCTCCCAAATTACAACAAAGATGGAGCATCAACTTCGGATGATACACGCGGAGCTCGTATCAATCACATCTACAACAACACGATCAACCACATATCAGCTGAAGATCATCAAGTAAACGTCATCACCATTCGAGATCGACATGATCATGAATCTGTCAATGTAACAACTCGCACTCAGAAATATGTCTTGAAAGGACATACTGCACCTATGACTACCACACCAAAAATTCAATATGACTTGGTTAGCCAACTACACAAAACTCCGGCTCAGATATCTATACTAGAATTGTTGAAACTATCACCAAAGCACAAAGACATATTGGAACAAGTGCTATTGGAAACCAATGTACCTCCAAATCTGGATACAGACAGATTTCAAACCATGGTCGCCCATATGACAGGATCTCATAACCTCACCTTCTCAGAGCATGACAATACTTCCTTGAGCCATCTGCATAATACTCCTCTCCATATTGAAGTCATTGTTTACAAACATCAAGTAAAAAGAGTCTTAATAGATGGAGGAGCCGGACTTAATATATGTACTTTAAAGCTTATCCGTGCATTAGGCTTCTCAGAAGAGTCTATTAATCCCTGCAAGAAGATTACCATAAAAGCATATGATGATGAGGAAAGGTCCTCCAAAGGAATGGTGATATTACCTATTCAAGTGGGACCAGTACAAAAGGATACTATATGTCAAGTCTTGGACATAGATCTAACCTACAATATTTTGTTAGGACGACCTTGGATACATGAAATGCAAGCCGTACCTTCTATGTATCACCAGTGTGTCAAATTTCTTTATGATGGACAAGAAATCTCCATATCTGCTGATCACAATCCATTTCAACATTGCAACGCAATGGGGGTAGCCCAGGACAGTTTGGTTCCTCATAATAGAGAAAACCAGCGATCCTTGACATCAGATCTACAAACAGCAAAGCCCAACTCCTTGTTTGAAGACTTCAAGTAGAAGATGCAAATCAAAGACTAGGGCATGGGAGAATACTCTTTGGAGCCTTTATGTTTGGCCAAATTACCAACATCTCCTAGATTGCATGGTTTGCCTACTACATCAACACATCTGGCTACTCAGCCCATCACTAAATTTGATGGTACCTTCATCCAATTGGGTACTCTAGCACATGAATCAGAAGACAAGGACATTCTTAGCTAGTTATACAAAGATGAGGAAGAAGATAATAGAGTAGCCGCTCTGGACATTGTTCTACCGACACACCTATATGGAAAAGGATACTTAATCATGAAACAAATGGGATATGGCGGTAAAGGACCTATTGGGAAATGCAAAGAAGGAGTCACTGAACCTATAGATCTTCCTTCACAACCTAGTAGAAACAAAGTAGGATTGGGTTCTAAACTCATGTTCCTATTGAAAAAGTTGCCCAGCATGACTACAAAACCTCAATGGAAGGTAAAGAAGTACAAAGAAGAATCCTTGCAGGAAGCACTCTTTGAATTAGTAGAAACAATCCGCAAGGCACGGGAACGTCAAGGTCAGAAGTTGCATCAGGGAAAGCTTCTAAGTCATAAGAAGGCCATATCTGCAGCAGTAGCTCATATTCAAACACCAATGTCTCAAGAACAAATCATGTCATCTCCAGATAACGTTATTCCTCCTTGAGGACACACTGTCTATGAACAAATACAGAAAATAGAAGACGGATCTGACACAGAATCAACAAAAGCCATCAAAATGGTATCCATCATCAAAGATTTTTTTTCACCATACAAAATACCTGTTTGCAGCACAGATAGAATCTGGGATGATACCTATGAGACATATTCCAATGAATATGAATGGGGTACCTACTCCAATACTACTACAAATATCCTAGATGATACGGATTCTATATCCCTTTCTCAAGAAGAACATAATGCAGAAGATAGACCTCTTGAATTTGGACCACAACATATCTATGACGCCAAGGAAAGCGAACATAAATATTACGAACAAGTCTATGTGGAAGATGATACCATCGAAGACCTCGATGAAACCCTAGACTTCTTTAAAAAAAAGAACAATCACAATGAACACTCTGTCCTAACGCTTACAGTAGTAGAACTTGATTCCCCCCATGATTCCTTACCGCTTGTCTTTCCTAACCTCATTGACTGGGATGAACCTGAAATCTATGATATACCAATTTTTTCAGATGATGAATCTATTATCCATTACTTATGTATCATAAATCCAGAAACAGGCTCTACTAGTGAACAAAATAACGATGTCTGTCAATCACGGAGTGCCAAACCCAGTCAATGGCAGCTCTAGATAACAAAAAAGTAAAAATAAAGGATGCATCTGAAGGTGAAAACCTTTTTAAGGCACCTGATGATGGGAGACTTGACACTCTTCCTGAACACTTTCATGAGCGATCACCCATTTTGATTGAGCCCACTCAATCAATCAACATTGGTACCACAGAAGTAGCCAGAAACATACACCTTGTAGAATCTCTGACAGAGGAAGAAAGATCGACATTCATCATCTTCTTTAAAGGACATCAAATCAACTTTGCTTGGTCATATGTTGATATGCCTGGAGTAGATCCACACTTAATCATGCATCACTTGTCCATTTCTACAGGAGTTAAGCCAGTCAAGCAAAAGCTACGAAAGAGGAATCCACAGGTGGCACTCATGGTCAAAACTGAACTGAAGAAACTATTAGATGTTAGATTCATTCGACCCATTGACTATGCAAAATGGATTTCCAACATCGTTCCAGTATCAAAACCAGATGGTAGTATCAAAATATGCACTGACTTCAGGGATGTCAACAAAGTTTGTCCAAAAGATGACTTTCCTCTGCCAAGTATCGACATAATTGTAGATCTCACAGCAGGCCATGCAATACTCTCACTAATGGACGGTTTCTTAGGCTATAATCAAATCAAAATAGCTCTTGAAGATCAAGATAAAACAACATTCACCTGTCCTTGGGGAATGTACTGTTGGAATGTTATGCCTTTTGGCTTAAAGAATGCAGGGGCCACTTATCAAAGAGCAATGACAACAATCTTCCATGACATGATGCACACATTTATGGAAGACTATGTGGATGATTTACTAGCTAAATCCTTCACCAGAGCCGAACATCTTGGCATCCTAACAAAGATCTTTGCTTGATTGGAGAAATTCCAAGTCAGGCTCAACCCTAAGAAGTGTGTCTTCGGGGTTACATCAGGCAAGTTACTAGGCTACATAGTCTCAGCTAAAGGTATTGAAGTTGATCCAGCAAAGGTACAAGCCATTATGGACATGCCAACACCATAGAATATCAGTCAACTCAGATCTCTACAGGGACGACTTCAATCAATCAGGCGATTCATCGCTCAACTAGCAGATAAAAGTCTACCATTTAACCATTTGCTACACAAAAATGTACCATTCAGATGGGAGACTAAGTGTGCAGAATCTTTTTACCAAATCAAACAATACCTGATGAATCCACCAGTTCTAGTACCACTAGTCGCAGGAAAGCCTCTTATACTATATATCTTCACAACAGATATATCGCTGGGGGCACTATTGGCACAAGAAGATCAACAAGGAAAGGAACGAGCCATATATTACATCAGTCAGACATTGAATGGCTATGAACTCAACTATACATTCATTGAAAAGGCTTGCCTAACCGTGGTCTTTGCATCTCAGAAGTTCCGACATTATATGCTAGCACACACCATTAAGCTAGTAGCAAAAATTGATTCTCTCAAATATCTACTCAGCAAGGCAGCTCTTACAGGCCGATTGGCTAAATGGGTCATGATTCTCAGTGAATTTGACATCCAATACACAGAAAGATGAGCCATCAAAGGACAAGCAATTGCAAATCAGCTGGCTGAAGCACTGCTACCAGGAAAACAAACCATGGTGATTGAATTTCCTAACAGGGACATTTTTTCTCTTTCTCCCAAACAATGGACCCTATACTTTGACGGATCCTATACACAACATGGTTTAGGGGCCGGCATTCTATTCATCACTCCTGAAGGACACACTATACCAAGATCATATAGGCTTATGTTCCCATGCACAAATAATGTGGCTGAATATGAGGCATTGGTTATAGGCATCAAAATGGCCGTCGAATGGAAAATCACAGAGTTAAAAGTCTATGGAGACTCACAACTAGTTGTTAATCAAATCAACAACAACTATCAAACAAAGGATGACAAGCTACTACCCTACAAGCAAATGGTGGATGACTTCAAACAATATTCTGTGCACATCACCTTCGAACAAATACCAAGATTGAACAACAAAGTAGCCGATGCAATGGCTACTATTGCTTCACTACTACAAATTCCATAGCAATAGAGTTGTTATGAGTTCCTGGTATAGCAACTGTTCTCTCCTACCTATGACCACTCCGAATCCCAGGTTATCTATGCCTTGACTGGTTCAGATTCTCCATTATATGGACCAATATACGACTACCTCAAGCATAATATCTTACCCATTGACCAATCCCGTAACCAAAAATGTAACTTTATCCGACAAGCTACCCGTTATACTCTTATCGCTGATACCTTATATCGTCGAGGTCTAGATGGTACTCTTCTTCATTGCCTCGATTGTAATGATTTCGATTCTGCTTTACACGAGCTTCATGAAGGTATTTGTGGCACACATTCAAGTGACACTACTCTTGCTAAAAAGCTTCTACGAATGGGATACTACTGGCCTACAATGGAAAAAGACTCATATCACTTCGCCAAGAAATGTCCTAAATGCCAGATCCATGGCAATCTGATACATGCACCAGCACAGGAATTGCAGCCATTTACAACATCCTGGCCCTTTTGTCAGTGGGGACTAGACCTGGCTGGAAAAATTCATCCTTCATCTTCAAATGGACACAAGTTCATTATAACTGCAATAGAATACTTTACCAAATGGATTGAAGCAGTTCCCATGACCACAATGGTTGGGAAACAAATTGCCTCTTTCATCCTAAATTATCTGATTTGCAGATATTGTATTCCAAGTTCAATCGTCACAGATAATGGACGACCTTTCAAAAACCAAGATGTACAGGAACTATGTGAAAAGTTCAAAATCCAACATCGGTTTTCTACACCATACTACCCACAGGGCAATGGTCAAGCAGAAGCATCTAACAAGACAATCTTGAAAATCCTAAAGAAAATGGTGAATGATGCAGGCAAAGATTGGCATGTACAACTCAATCCAGCACTTTGGGCATACAGAACCAGCATCTGCACACCTACAGGAGCAACACCATACTCATTGGTATATGGATCAGAGGTCATTTTACCCCTAGAAGTAGAAATTCCATCTCTCAGAGTCTCTTTGAAAGGTTTAATCCCAGATGAAGAGTATCGAGTTAACCGACTGCAAGAACTTGAACTATTAGATGAAAGATGCCAACATGCTTACACTCATCTCAAAGCATATCAGCAACACATGTGCAGAAGCTACAATGACAAGGTCATTACCAGAAACTTCAAAATTGGTGATCTAGTCCTCAAATAAAATCCAAGAAATCAGCAAGATCGAGAAAAGAAAGGGAAATTTGAACCTAACTGGTTAGGTCACTATGTTATCATATCAGTCTATGGATCAGGTGCCTATCAGCTAACAACTTCAGACAGAGATGTGCTCGATGACCCAACTAACAACATCCATCTGAAGAAATACTATACTTAAGTGGCCTAGTGCACGGAAAAAGCCAAAAACAATAAAAAAAATCAAAAAATCTAGAAAAAGCAAAAACAAAGTACAATAAAAACAAATGGTGAAAACCTGGTAAACAGGCGCTCTTGTGAAAGAACGGCTCCTCTATCTATCTTCATGCCATTTTATCCATCAAAACACTATCGGCCATCGCCCGACACTTAGCACATATCCATTCAGGACATACTTAGCGTAGTCACTATCTTGAGTTATCCATATATATCTATCCTCTTACCACAAATCCACCATGGCTTGGAAATCACTGTACATATTCACATCAAGAGGCACACTCAGCTAGGGGCATTAACTTGTTCAAAAACTTGCAAATATTCAAGACATTAAAACTATTGCAAAAACTTAGAAGCATGACATCTAACAACCAAAACTACACTTCATGACAAAAACACGACAAAACATTTCACAGAAATACCAAGGATGGATGATTTTCTGAAGTACTAAATGTTGCATTATCGCATAAATTTTTTTGACTATTTTGCACTTTGAACTTTTTAAATTATTGGAATCTTTTCCTTTTTCTCACTAAAATGCTTCAAAGCTAGAGATCATGGGGAACTTCCAATATTTTCTTAGTCTTTTGTCTGGGAGGCGATCACTTGTACTATGTGAATACTTGCCTCAAGACGTGATACAATCAAATATCACTGAAGGTTTGATTCCACTTCACACATACAAATGATTTAATCTTGTCTGTTTACACAATACGCACTCAGGTCGTCCTGGTTCAATTATACCTTTACGCTTGTGCTATCTTGCAAAATCAAACATCATGTAAATTTTTCTCAGGTCATCATGGTTCAATTATACCATTATGCTTGTATAAATTTTCAACATATCCTAAACAAATCGATGCTCAATGATGAAACCTACAAAGAAAACAAATAACATATGGTTGTATCGGGATGGCAAAATGCAAGATGAGGATGCTCCAAAAACATTAGTTGCATATCATTTTACAATTAGTTGCATACCATTTTACAATTAGTTGCGTATCATTTTACAATTAGTTGTGTATCATTTTACACTTCATTACATATCATTATCATACAAGCTACATCTCAAATCATACATCTCATAAATCTAAAGCATACATCCTGCGTCATACATTTAAGCATTACATCATCATAAAATAACAAAAAAAACCCACATAACATGCATCCATATAAACACATCACATGATCAAAGAAAATGGTGCCGTATATATATATATATCTCAAAAATGATCCAAATATGTCAAAAACTGTGTCCAGTACAAAAAATACAAATGCTCAAAATACAACAGAGACCACGTCTCTCTCAAGTATGACTATCCCCTGACGGAGATGGTCTCGCTCCAGATGTCCCTGCTCCTGGATCTCCAGGAGGATCCTATCTCGGTGGCCCCATAACACCTTGGCTCTCAGATTGTGACCCAGTATCTTGAGATCGACTAGATCTCGACTATGCAAAAATCTGTACTCGGCGATCCCTGGGTACTGCAGCCTCATAATGCCGCCGATAGTACTCCACCTCCTGAGCTCTCAATGCTAGATCTCTTAGGGTGTCTCTCATTGGACCACCCATCGCTGCTCTCTACATGCTAGATGCCAGCTCCTCCTCTCATCCTCTCCACTCTATCTCGGTATCTCGCTCAGTGGTCAACTGCGCCATCTGCCGCTAATATGTCAAAACCTGTGCCTGCAGCTGCTGTACAGTAACCTGTAGGGTCCGAATTTGAGCATCCTCCATATGACCTAGGACCTGAACCCATAGCGGTACCTATGCTGGAGGAACCCCTCCCACTCGGCCTGTCCTCGGTGCTGGAGGTGGGAGTACATCCGTCCTCCTCCTCTGCACTGGTCACCTAGCCTCCTCTGTACCACCCACTATAGCTAACACCTCCCCCACTCTCCCCTCTCCACCGGCTCCAATAGCCAATCCACCTCTCCCCCTGTCTATCATCTCCTGTCTCACTGCTCTCTCCACACCTCTATCTCCTCTCCTCCCTCTATCTCCACACCTCTATCTCCTCTCCTCCCTCTATCTCCTCGTCTCCCTCTGGCTCCTCTCCCTCGTCCTCCTCCTCCATCATCTCCATCATCTTCGTCATCTCCCCCATCTCCCTCCTCCTCATCATCGTCAAAAGATGGCCTCATCTCCTCAGGATCAGATATCCTGGCCATCGCCCGCGTAGCAAACAATCTGGCAAACTCATCAGTCATGCCTGCATCCTGAATCTCTGGGGCATAATCCCATATCTGCCCTGCTAACCCCACAAACTCCTCCACCGCCACTCCACTATCAATGGTCAGCCCCCAATCAGCCACATCTTGCCTCCGTCGTGCATAAAGGAAAGCTCCCTGCGATATACCCTGCTGGCGCCCAAACTGCCTCAAAACTCGAGTCACCACAAACCTCTCTATAACAAATGGGGTCCTCTCGATCAAATATTTGGTCATAAATACAAAGGGCATCTCCAGCCCATCCTCAGCCCACACCTCACATCTTGTATACGGTCACCATGTAACCGTATCAATATCATCAAGCACTCTCCTCCAGTGCTCTAGTTTGCCCAGCTTACGCTGGACAATTAGACCCCTGTATCCGTAGGCATATGCCGCTCCTATAGGCCTGTCTCTGTCTGCTAGTGGCCTCGCCGCTGGAATGTGCTACCAGCACCATACCTGTAATAATGTCATGCCAGCTGACAAACTGTCGTAACCGAGGTATACCACCTCATGCAGACCCCTGTATAGATGGGCCAGCATAGCTGACCCCCATGAAAACCTCTGGCCCTATGTGACCATCTCCTCCAAAACTAGCCCCCATCCCACATAAACGCTAAAACAGACTCCCCATACGCTAAAACCCCCACGCGCTAGGCTATTTTTCCTACGCGCTACTCTTTTTACCCTATGCGCTAGACTAACTCTACGCGCTAATCCTTTACCCCCATGGGCCACCTAGCCTAGTATATGTGCTAAACCTCGCTGACGCGCTAATCTACACCTCCTAGGTGCTACCCCTTTGACCCTATGTGCTAGGTTAACCCTACGCGCTAAACCCCCTTACCCATGTGAACCCCTATGACCCCTATGCGCTAGGTCTACTCTACGTGGTAACCTGCTAACCTGGCGTGCTACCCGCCCACCACCATGCGCTATTTTGCGTCTATGTGCTAACCTCTATTTCCTATGCGCTACCCTATTTGTTTCGGACGCAACCTTGTAAATTGACTGGATGCGCTACTTCAAACTTCGTATGCGCTAATCTATGACTTAGATGCATTAAAATGCCAAAACTGAACTTTAAAAATCAAAAAACAACTAAAAATGACTAAATGAAAAGTCAAAAGAGGGTAAAAAATGTTGACTTATTGGTGGTCCATACGCTGCAGGTCTCCGGTACCTCCGAACACGCTCGAAACGGTATCTATGATACGGAATAGGCATTTTCTCTGCAGATCAAATTCTCTTTCTCCAAAGTCAACAAAGCACAAATGAATCTAATTCAAGCCCTTTTCCCCTTTTATAGGAGGAAAATGAGATTAGGGTTAGCCAAATGGACCTGTAATATGGTCGCGGTCTCCCCTATACCATAACATTTGTAACTTATCAGGAGATGAATCAATTTCCCCACATTTCACATGCACGAAATCATACACATCATACGCAACTCATCAAATTAAATCAAAAATTTTCAAAATATTGATTCATCTCCCGAGGGGGCATCACCATCAAATATCGAATCTGGGGCATCACACATCAAATCAAATTCAGGGCACGACTAGCAAATCATAAGAGCGACACAAAAATTGCATTTGATCATAAATCACAAAAACACATCATTTTCTTTGAAATAACATGTGTACACATGCCACTTCAAAGAGGGGCAAAATGTAGACGTATAAAAATGACCATATTCCTAAATGAATATTTTATGTTCATTTCTCTATTTGATTAAATCCAATTTAATTAAATTATCCACATTCTTCTATTTTATTAAGTAAATTACTCAATTTATTTAAATAAAATTCACTATACCCATTTAATGAATAAATCATTTTATTCAATTAAATCCCCCCTATCCACTTTTAATTAAATTCAAATTTAATTAAATAGTTATCCTAAAATTGAATAAATCTAATTTATTTAATTTCCCCAAATTGCAACCAAATTGAATTAAATTACTTTATTTCAATTAAATCCTATTATCCCTCCATCCACTTGCAAAATCCTAAACCCCTTTCTAATCCCTTCTAGAATCTTCTAATCACTTCTAATTAGCCTAACCCATCATTCTAAACTTTGTCACATCCCTAAGAAAAGTGAAGTCACTTCTCAAACCTCAAAGTCTTTGATAACCATTAAAGGCTTCAAGCCTTCAACCACTTAATTCCTCAAAGTCTTTGATAACCATTAAAGGCTTCCAACCTTCAACCACTTAATCCCCCAAAGTCTTCAATAACCATTAATGGTTAACTCAAACCCTCTTACATGGTTAAAGAATTTGTTTTAACTCAACCTTCACCCAACCCAAGGGTCTCATCAGGCCTTTAATGCTTTGACCATGATTATCTCTTAATCATTTGCACAAAGGTTTATCCTTGGATTAAATCTTAATCCATTGGGTAAACCTAACTTAAGCTTGACCCTTACCCTCTAGATAACCATGAGGTCTCCTCAGGCATTTAATGCCTCCAACCCCTTCTCTCAACCCAACCCTATGTTGACACTTGTCACCATTTCATTAGTGCCAATTACAAACATGGATCCCCAACTTTCAAACTCAACCCTTGATTAAATCTTTTAATCTTGACCATCCATTGCCCTATTTTTGCTATAAATAGAGCTCTCATTCCTCCATTTTGATGATCCCCCAAATTTGTAGTATCACACTTATGCTCAAATACATTTAAGCTCTCATATATCATTTTATGCTCATCATTTAGCCTCTCTTTAGAATAGAAATTAGTCTAAATATGCATGTTTAGAATACTTTCTTTATCATTCAGCTCAATCATAGACTAAATATATCATGTTAGGATAGTATTCATACTAACCTTATCATCTTATCATCTAGTTTATTGCATTTCTAGAATCATACATAGCTTAGCATACCTTTCATTCTAAAATCTATCAAAACATCCCTCGTTCTTGCATTTGCCATCCCTAAACCATTTTGCTCAGTGATCTGAGAGCAAAGACATTGGTTTGAGGGACATTGTGAGATAGAGAACCATGGGACCCACCTTGGGAAGCTGAGTAACACGTCGTTACTCCATAGCTTGCACCAAGAAGTCCTCTGTGTGTGTGTGGACAAGTCATTTAGCAATATTTTCACATATTGAGTTTTATCAGCCCACTTTTCCCACATACAATAAGCATTACAAATATTATTCAAAATGTATATTGAATAATCAACTTCATATGCTTTAATAAAGTTTTGTGTGAACCTCTAAGGATTGGTTTTTAATACTCATTGATTGCAAGTTGTCACAAAGTTGCTCAGTTTTTTTATTTGTTCAATTTGGGTATGAAATTCACTCACTCTGATTCACCCCCCTTGCCCCCCTCTCAGAGTGAATCCACTTCCAACAGCTTGGTCTTGAAATTTCAATCCAAGGAAGATGGTCCCATCCAAGGATTACTAGATTCGCCTTTATAATTTTTTACTATAATATCAGAGTGGGGAATTCCTACGAATGATAGGATCCAAAATGGGCGTTGTCCTTGGATTAGATAGGGGTGAGGCACATTCTACATTCTTTGCAAGGATAAAATTAATCTCCATCAAGCCCCTACCGAGAACAATATTCCTTGTAGCACAAGATAGCTCATGGGAAAATCCTGTGGAGGTTGAGGAATGGAAGTATTTCTATTTTAACTATCGTAGTAGAGAGAATGGCCCTTGGATTGAGCATAGAGGAAATCAGGTTGGAATAGGGGAATTGAATACATGCCAAAATATTTGACCAAAGCCTAAGGTGGGGGGAGATTTGTGAAAATAAATGCCATTAGAACTACATTACATGAATTAGTCAAGGATAATTTCATTACACAAAAGGACTTAGATGCCCAAAAGGAAGTCTAATTCACCCACAACCCTATCTCTACATAGATGGAGCAAGTGGGGGACAAGGATATCAATCATATCCTACCACAAAAACAAGTAAAGGTCTTAGAACAAAGTTAGAAAATTGAGGCTAATGCTGGATCCTATAAATTGAAAGATTAAAATAAGAATATAGAAACCCAGGAGCAAAGAGAAATTGTGGGAAATGAGGAGGAGCACAACCCAATTCCTCTAAAAGAAGATGGAATACCTGCGTACAAAATAGATATCCCAATTGAACAAAATCAAATGACTGGCAATGTAGCCTAGGTTGGAATACATGCAATGAAAATGTCAAAGAAGCAAATCATGTAGTGGATTCGGCTTTTGCCACAAAGGAGGTAGTAGAAGACATGTTTCCCCCTGCAAGAACTAAAGTTGGGGAAGAAGAGAATGATGATAGGATTGAAATTAGAAATCCAAAGAGCATAATTCAAACTACTCACCAAACCTTAGAGAGGGGAACTGGCAAGAAGAGAGGTAAGAAGACAATAATATTGGTCCTAAGACTACTTTGACTGATTTGATGCAATGTAAGAAAGGTGTTAAAGAAAAAGTGACTGATTTTATTGGTAGATACAAGCATTTAGATTCTTAAATTTATATCCCTGTTCCTGATCAAGAAATTCAAAGAATTTTTTTTCTAATTTGCAAAAAGATATTAGGGATAAACTTTTTTTTCTAAGTTTACTTCCTTTACATAGTTGTCTGTGGTACTTCATAATAATCACCATATTGTGAGTCAATTAGAACAATAATCTTCAATGGCTCCAACTGATAAAAGTGAAAGTGCTCAACAACCTTTTGCAAAGTTCAAACCGAATAAGAGATTCTTCAAATTCAATGACAACAACACTCAACTAGCAACCGCAACAGGTGTGCCTCCTTTGTCCAAATACTTTAGAAAATAATTCACTCCTCTTAATGAATCTTTGTACAGTATTATGTCACAATTTTTATAAAGGAATGTGTTGAAACTTCCCCCTATTAAACTAATTAATACAACTAACAATGATTTTTTTAGTGGCTAATATTTGCCAATTAACTATTTTTTGAAATTTGGGAATAAAAATTTGGCTAATAAGTTCAACTTTTAAGGTGATTTGAATCACCACATTTTTTTACAAATTTGTATTTTAGTGTTATTTAAGTCACCATAGAATTTATTTTATTAATTTTTTTTAAATAAAAGGGGTAAAAATTTATTCAAAGTAGAAGAAACACAAAGCAAGGGCATCAAACAACCATGTAAAGATCCACTAAGTGATCTAACTAAAGAGACAAATCTAGAGGTAACCGACCCTTATCCACAACATTCCAATTATGCAAAAGATCAAATTCACCAACATTTTATAATTTATTGTAGAAATCTAAATTAATTTGCCAATACTATATCATAATTATTAGTTACTTTAGATTTATATCAACAACATTTAGTTGTCAGCATTGATTTAAAATATAATCTAATGACCTTCATTGTATTCCATGTGGTAAATTGTACCTACAAGTTGTAATGCTCGTGGGGGTTGAAATTGCTTTTGAATTGTTGACTTCAATGAAAATTAGTGGTCTAAAGGAAAATTTTGGCCCCATGAGTATTGCAAATTGTTGGTACATTTTATCTCACAAAATACAAAGAGGGCTATTAGATTATTTTAAATAAATGGTAAAAACTAAATAAAGTAGAGTCTAGCCCTTAAACTAATTAATCAGTTCCACCTTTAGGCCTTTACTTTCCTATAAAAAGATATTCTTTTAAATGAAAGGATTTGCAATAGTAATTAATGCATACTCTTATTATTTTCAAAGATTTGCCAATATTTCAACCAAAAAATGATATAAAAAAATTTCACCAATAAAATTAATATTTTTCTTTCCAAAAATGAAAGATTCACTAATAAAAAATATTGTTTTTTTTAAAAATTAAATATTCGCCAAGATTTTATGCAATTTTTTGAGAGGGGGTTTCTTAAAGTTATCACTAAGAACTAAGCCTTTGTAACCTGCCTTTGATTCCAAAGCTTTTTGCTAATATCATCATCAACCCGGTCATGACAATGAAAAGTGTTCTTCCTTGAGAAGTAAGATTCAAGACTTGATTGATAACAATACCATATCTATGGCTAGTGTGAATGATAAAGGAAACAAATTTGTAGCTCCTCCTAATCAAAATCTTTAAATATTCACTGACCCTTTACCTTCAAATTACACTAATTTGATTGAGATTGGTCATCTTGCCTTCTCTCCCAATGATGTTGTCCTCGAGTCTAATAATGTGGTGAACATTATTGATGAAAATGAACCTCCTAAGGACTTATGCATTACATTTGATCGCAGTGAGACTATTGAAGCGCCTAATGGCCCATTATACATCACTAGGAGAATCAAAAGAATACCCTATGGAGGGGTTCTCATTGATCTGACTTGTATGGTTAATGTGGTAACTAAATAATTTCTTCATACCTTATAATTGCATCAAGTAACATATGAGAAATATAATGTGATGATTAAAATATTTGATGGTTTCTCTTGTCCTATCATTGGTTCTATTTCTCTTCTCGTTGAGGTTGGTACTAAAGCTTTACATGTTAAATTTTCTATAATTCCTTAATCAAACCAATTTCATGTGAATTTGGGACATCCTTGGCTGTCTTCCATGAAAGTGATCCATTGTACTATTAATAAATGCTTAAAATTCTCTCTTGAGGACAAGATCATAACTATTAATCATACTGTGTACCAAGCCACGACTAGGCAAATAGATGTTTGTCTTGATTATTTTTGGTCTAAACAATTCTAACCTCTTAAACCTAGAAGTGGTCCTCTTTTTCAATCTTATAAAAAATGGAAGGATGATATTATCTTATCTTTGAGAAAACCTAGAAATCCAACACTTAGTCTTCCTCTAACTGATGATTATATGCTTCTTCTTAAGGATAAGTCTATCCTTCCTCCTAAGAAAAGAGATATTCTTTCTCCTAAGGAAGATTATTTTCCTTCTCTTAAGGATGAGTCTATTTGTCCTCCCAAGGATAGAAAATCTCTTCCTCCTAAGCATCAACCAATTCCTCCTAAGGATAGACCTATTCCTCCTCCTCATGATGGACTCGGTCTCCTTCCCACACCTCCTATTCCTCCTTTATATGGTGTGGTTCTGTGTCCTATGTCTTACAAAGGGAAGTGAATGGCTTCTCCTATTGTTCAACCTAAACAACCTTCCCCTATGCATCCTTCCTTCAAAGAAAAAAATAAGCCTACACATGATGAACCTAAACCTTCACAACCTTTAGCTAAAACAAAAAGAAACCATTGTGCGAGAGAACGCTAATGGAGACATCATGTAAGGTCTCACAAACTTGCTTCTCAAACCATTTCTTTTCTGAAGACACCAAATCTTGATATAATTCCATTTTCTCAACCTTCTCCTAACCAGGATGTTCAACCTAATTCTCCAAGATGCAAAATGATTAATACAAATTTAAGTTCTATTCATATTAGAGCTCCTAGTTTTGTTAATCTTGATAAAGAAATAGGTGAGAATGTTGCTAATGATGAAAATGTTGATCCTAATATTTCTGATGATGAATACATGAATATGTTGATGTTGACAATTATTTATCTAAATAATTTTCCAATGCATTAATCCTAACTCCAAGTAACAAACAAAGTGACTCATCATTACTAGAGCATGGTTCTTGTTTGGAACTTGTGATAGCTCCATCTACTATTCTTGATGTCACTCCTATTGCATGTTTTCCACCTTCCCAAAACAATGATGAGAAAGATTGAGGGAAGGATGTTGTGCATGATTAGCTTCATTAGCATCATAGATTCTCTCTCTCTCTCTCTCTCTCTCTCTCTCTCTACCTTTCTTATTTGTGATCTTCTTCTATTTATCTCTCTATTCTTCTATTTGTTGTCCCTAGTGTTGTCTACTTGAGGATGATGCATTGTATTGAGATCTCTTTTGGTCTCTTCTATGTTGACTCAAAAGACACATGTGCCCTTCTTCCATGGTGGTTTTGCTTTCTTTGGGGGATGAGGACAATTCTAAGTATATATATATATATATATATATATATATATATATATATATATATATATATATATATATATATATATATATATATATATATATATATATATATATATATATATATATACATACATACATACATAATTTATCATAAAAAGCATACCGACCCAAGAGTTAAGTGAAACCACCCCATTTTTGGTATTTTATGTTCATTATTCTTTGATTTGTCCTCTCTTGGGGGATTATTATTGTGATAATGTGCTTGTCTTTCTGGGTGTATCCTACCTTAAAGCAATTTCTCTTGATATAAGTGTATGCAATAATTTTAACATGGGGGCATACACTCAGCTCAATGATTCTCTCTCTTGCATATCTTGATACTTAAATACATAGAAAACGTTGTCTTTTGGTTTGTAATTTTGGGTATTTTTTATTTTCATGACTCATAGAAAGAGAACCTTACTATTTTACAATCATGGTTCTCTCTTTATCTTTCTCTCATGATGTCCCTTTTATCTTATTATCAAAGTTGTGATATCCTAAAGTCCATTGGGGGCTTGGTGTATCTTGACTCCTTGATGACTTGGTGAAAGGTTTTCAATGTGAACCCTTTGTACATTACCAAATGTATGATTGACTTCATACGCCCACTAAATTGGGGGCTAAATGTAGTTTATTGAAATTGCACCCTTGTACAATTTTGACCACATTAGGTCCCCACCTTAGCGTTTGGGCCCCTTGGCTTGATTGGGACCTAATTATGCTCATGCACCTCAAGAATTTCATTTTTTTTAACTTTTTCCATGCACATAGCACCTCATCCTATCCCTAAAAAGTGGTAGGACTAGGGGCTATGTCATAGTCCCCCCTAAATTGGGCCCCATTTGACCCCTGGGTCCTATTTCAAAATTGAGCGGGATTTATCTTTTTGTGTTGGCTCATGTAAGTAAATTAGCAATTTATCTAATGGGAAGGTATAAAAGGAGGTTTCCCCCTCTTATTTTGACGTCCACACATGAAATCATGCACACATGAGATCAAGCATTCAAGCATTCAAGAGCAATTGAGCATTAATCAATCTTCCTTCAAGATTTGGAGTAGGAATAAAGTCAAGATTCAAGCATTGAAGTAGACATCATTCATCCTATTTTGGTGAAGACTTCATCAAGCCCTAATTCCATGTGGAGACAAACAAAACTTCACAAGGAGTATATCAGTTGATTTTCAGTCATTATTCAACATCTCCCTCAAAAGGAGAATCTTCCATTACAACAATTTCAATTATCTTTATCTCAATTTCATGGTTAATTCCAAAACTAGGGTTTGACTTAAGGAAAACCCTTATTCCCAACCTATTTCCACTTATTTTTGTGTGCAAGAAAGAGGTATGGAGTTGTACTCTTCAGAATAGGCATTATTCACAGAGATGAATCAACCCTCTTTGACACGGGAAAAAGTAGGAAGACCAAGGCTACGAGCACATCGATCTTGACATTTTTGGATTTTTTCAGGGATCGGATACAAATATGCATATACATCTTAGATCTAGGTGCATGTGAATATCCCACGTTTGTATCTTACTATTTTCTTAGTTTTACCTTCATTTTTCAGAACTTTACCTTAATTCGATATTTCAACTCACAAAAGAGGAAACCCCAAATCATTAGGATGTATGAACATTTAATTAAATGCATTTGAATGAAATTTGATATTAAATTAGGACATGTGTATGTATAAATTTCAATATTTCTTAAGGGGACACGTACATTTAGGATGTATATATCTAATTTTAAATGCACATTCATAATTTGTAACTTATTTTTAAATAATTTAATATGCATGTAAAGTAAATTAAGATGTATGAACATTTAATTAAATGCATTTGTATCATATCTAAATTAGGATGTACAATTAGGAATTCTCTTAAGGGGATATTTAAATGTATCTAAGATACATATAATTAAAAATCTAAAATGTACACACATTTATAATTTGTATGTATGTCAATGTATACATACATCTGTCGAGAAAATGGTGTCTCAACCTTGCATTTACATGAGATTACTATTTATAGTAAATTCTAATTTGAGCATGAAATGGTGTGAAATTCTCTCAAAAGCTTGTAGTTGATTAGATAAGCATGCCGATAAATTTTTGTCACAAGATCACAACTAGTTTTTAAGATAGTAAAGTTTCCATTTTGGAGGGGTGCAATTAAATGTTTAAACTTAATTTTGGGGACTTTAGACCCTCTGAAATTCCTTTAAAAGTGAGCATAAATTGTGTAGTGGTTTATGAGGAAAAAGAGTACTTTTTGAACTTTCTATCTTTTCAAACGATTCGTCAATCGGACACATAGTTCACAAGTTATGGCCTCTGAAAGTTTGGACTCCTAACATAGGAAATATGATTTGCATAAAACACATAAATGAGATGTGAAAGGGAGGGACACGTGTTTATGCAATTTTTAACATGTCATAGGGAATCTATATTGGAGATAAGTTTGGCTATAGTTTATTGGGTGGTTTTAAACCATGGTTTTATAATACCATTTGACAGATTCTCGAATTGTATGTCCTTTATATGAGGTGTGAAAGATAGAGGTTGTGTGTAAGAGTCTTGTGGCTATTGAGTTAACTCTTAATCTCTGATTAGTGGTACTCCTATGAAGAGATTGATTTGCAAGTATATTGTAATCTATTTTTTAATGTTGAATAATATATTGGGTGCCTTTTGGAATGTGGGGTTTTTCTCCCAAAAGGGTTTTCTCCACGTAATTCACTGTATTGTGGTATGAATGTTATTTATGAGTATTTCTATTAACTTTATCTAACTGTTGTGATGATTTGTAAAAGTTTTTGCATTACTCTCCTGATGTAGTCAAGGTAGGGAGATCCAATGAAGGACATCCCCACCTTGTAGCCTAAACACAAAACACCATGCAAGATACTTGTACAACCAGTAACACAACACCATATAAAGCAGAAAGAGAAACCGATAACATGACCAAAATACATAACAGGTAAATATTATGAACAATTCTTATGATAGTTTAATGAATTACATACGCCACATGCTAGACCGTAGCCCAGGATTACAAACAATGCTTACAACACAAATCTAAGATCTTTAGATGATCTACTCATCAATTCAGCCTTTGATAATAGTATGCCCGGTTCAACACTAATCCAGACCTCAGCCCCTTCCGGGCCTCAGTCCCTCATGACCAGAATCTCATCAGTAACTACAACTTCACTCGATCACTTATTTCATGAACCTTTGTCCCACAAAATGAATCTCCAAACTTCCTCTTTATACCATCCGCAAGCAATAACAAATCGATCAACTCAACCAAAGACTAACTGGTTCATGATGAAATGTATGAACAAAACAGGTCGGCCCAAATCACCAGGAACATCTCCAAAATGCATAGAACTTCACACATATCTCCAAAATTACCTTTCAAGGGCCAAATAAATATCGCACAACGATTTGCAAGTTATAGAAAACAATCACAACCCAATTCAGCTTCATTCAACTTGCTACAAAATCTAACCAGTAAAAACACACCAATACTAGAATGATACCAGAATCGATATCTCACCAGAATCAATCCTAATTCCATTAATCTCTAATATGTGTAAGAAAATGAACTCAAGATGATAAATCCAAATACGCAATGCTAAATCCACAAAATGCAATGATCTCCAAGCAATTCCACTGCTAACAACTCTAACTAGTTTGAACTACTTTGATGCTCCTGCAACAAATTTTGAACACAATGTACCACTAAGAGGGGGAGGGGGTGAATTAGTGGTTCTCAAAACTTTTCCCTTAAGCTCTCCTTTGTGAGAATACCAGTTTGTGAATCAAACACAATGCAGACTAACTCCAATACACACACACACACAAGGACACATCACATAACACCAACATATATGAGGAAAACCTAAGATGGGAAAAACCTCAGTGAGCAATGTTGCTAGAGTCTATTGCTCCAATCCAACCTCACAACAAACACCGTTACAAAGTTTAGGGCACCAACCCAAGGAGCACCAACCCCTAACTTTAGGGCACTAACCCAAGGAGCTACAACCCTTGCACTGAGCTACAACTCAATGTTCAAAATGTAAACATTAAATACATAAGTGGTTATCTTGTTACAAGTGGATCTTGCAACCATTATATATCTCTTTCTCTATCGGTGAGATACCTTCTCTGCTTCACTGACTCACTTCTCTGCTGCTCTTCACCTGTTGCTTCTCTGCTGATAAGTGCCACTAGTTTGTCTCTCTTTAGCCTCCTTCACTTCTTCTCTGCCAGTATGAACACTACCAATTTTTCTCTCCAACCGGTTGAATGCTTCAACCCAATTCTCTCTTACTTCCACTCTCTTCATAGATGCTCGTTGAGCACTTGGCTGATTTGTTCTTGCTTGCAGAAGTCTTCAACTTTGCAATCACCCTGTATTCTTCTATTCAGTAACACTAAACATTCTCTTCGGCCGCACACTTATAGTCCGGTTTTCCCTCCAAAAACCAATTCAAAATATAGCCGGTTAAGGTTTCCTCCCCATCCTTGAGGCAAACTAGATCTAATCAGATCTTGTATGATCTGATCTTTTTGACATCTGATTGCACAACTCTGCCATATTTGCATCTCTTGGATCCTGCCTTCCATCTCTGGTGACTTTCTTTTTACCCTAATAGCTGATCTTTGGTCAATCACAAAAGATTTGTTGTGTTGTTTCCTCTATTGCCTCGATCTTTTCAATCACTCTTGGTTGACTTGTAGTTGTCATCCAAACCTCAAGGCTCAAACCCTTGCAATCACTCTACAACATGTCCCGTGATTTGTGTGACCTTTCATTAAAGTCGACCAACCTTGCAAAAACCCTATCAATGTACATTCCATCTTTATCCAAATGCAGGTTTGCCACGTTGACTCCATGTGGTGTCCATATCGACTAACTGCCAGCTTGGCATTTCAAGTCGGTCCAAGTAGGATCACCGACCAACCACTCTATCAGTTCTTTACTTCTGCCTATTTGCTAAGCCTTCTAGTATCAACCATTTTACCGATTACCTTACCATATCTGCTCTCATCTTGAATAGTCGATGGAACTCTCAAACTAGTCTCCAAACTGGTAAATCTAAAGTATGCTCATTCCCACAAGTGGGAAATCTTCTGAAACTGCACCTTGCTTATATAATTGGTGGACTTATATACCAGTTTCCACTCTTGATGACACCATGTCATCAACCTTCACAAGACTCCATCTTCTTTCAGTGAGGTTAGATTCGTATGTTTACATCTACTCATGCTTTCTTCCTGATCAATGTTGTTCCTTCCTCTGCTGGTTTGTCAAGGTGACAAACACTTCACACTTCCTCTGTATTGGCATCTCAATCATGCCTTCCATCTCTTCACTCTTATCTCTCCAAACTATAATTCCCTTAATGCATAATAGGAGATAAGCTCCACTTACTTGGTGGAGTAACACCATCTGCTTCCTGTCATATGCTCATGTGATTTCCCTATTATGCAGCATCTCTCCAAGCAAGCACATGTGAATTGATGTGAGCACATTCATGGTCAGTCATTACTTCCCATGATGACTGCATCTTCATCCAGTGGGAGTCCTGTTGTTCTGCAACCTCACAGCATACCGGTTCATTCTTCTCTTCTAGTGTTGATGTGATTCAGATAATATTCTGCCTCTTCATCACAAACAACCACTCAAACACCTTTCTATCTCATCACACTAGTCAGGCACTAACTTGTTGCACTGGTGACTCCTGAGGTCATCTTCCTTACCATTACCGATGTTCTACAACACAATGGGATATGCAAGACTACTTCATAGCAGTGTTGCATATACATCTCTACTACTAAGGGTCATCCCATACCTGTTGACATCAATGGCAACACAATGTGAATAATCTCCCCATTTGGCATTGATGTCAACATATGTAGTTTCCGACATACTACAAAATTCTTCTCCTCCTTTGACACAATGACAAAGGGCCCTATCAGGATATTATTTCTCTTTGTATGTACTGGTCACTAACAAGAAATTTTTCTCCCCCTTTGTCTTTATTGGATGTAACACTTCCTTATTATGCCACTTGTTATCTTATCACTGATTGTTACATCTTCTCAAGTCACAGCACTTGAGGTGGGGAACATAATAATCAACTGACACTAGTTGAGTATGCAAGTCTGATGCATACCAATTGTTGATGTGTCAGTGAATATTACTCACCTATCAGTCAACCTGCAACACTTCTGCAATTTCCATCTCCTGCAGTTAGGGTAGTCAGTATCCTTGCAAGTTCAAGCAAGTTGGCTCTTCATTATGAGACTCTTCATGATGAGAACTTGAACTCCCCCTGAGTCATACATCTCAGGTTCTTATCTTTGGTCAGGTACAGTACCGAGACTTCAATCTTCTCCATATACCATTTTAGTTGAGTATGTGTGATCATCAGATGATCCTTCAACTCCATTGTATCCACCACAGCCTATGACATGATCCTGGACTTACACAATGCCAGAAAATGTTATCATCATGCCAAGAATCAAAACTGGTTAGCCCAAAAGCATGCAAGCCTACATGATCAATCATGGGGCCAACATATGTCAATTAGGGAGTTTCCAATACCACGTGAGACATAAACTAAACATTCCATGCTACTGGGGTTATTGCAATGATTTCCAACATCCTTGTCTTACATAACCTATTTTTCATTCATGCCGGTAACATCCTACACATACCGGTTAACACCTGATATTGATCAGTAGGTGTGTAGATAGGAAAACTTCTACACACACTTGTCATCTTCTTCCTTCATACTAGAAACAACATGGCTTTCTATGTTGCCTTCATTACTGAAGGGGTGAATGATAAATTCAATGTTCTACTCCCCCTAAGATCTTGCATCTCTTTTAGACTTTAGGAGATATCACCTGTACAGTAAATGCACAAGGCCGGTCCATGGTCTTCTTCCTCCATACTTGCTTAATCTCATTCTTCTCCCCATTTTCAGACTTGGGAGTAGGGTTTCCCTTCTTCTGCTGATGGGGCCCTTCCATTTTGGTCTTTTCATTACAACCGGAAATAGTGCTATAGTAGCACACAACATCCATGCTAACCTCATGACAAGGGATGCTTCTAATGTACCAGTTCACTCTTCTTCTTCTTGTCATGTCATTGTAGCCATCAGCCGGTCTCCTTGGATACCTTGCTAGAGCAGGAACACCACTCATCTTGTTCCATGCAAGTCTTTTCTTTCCATATGCTCTATTTTCACTTTTCTACAAAGCAAGGCCATTTTTCTGGCCCCCATGTGACTACAGGTTCCTCTTCCTGCACTCAAACTCTGTATGGCTAGATCCAATGTAGTTATAACAAACAATTTTTGCATAACTGGGAGACAAGTCATGCATGTATCTACTTCTGGGTACACCTTTCCCATAGGCATTATTTCTATGAGATCCTACATTATCCTTTTTGGATCTCTTTCTACATTCCCTTATCATATAGCCATAATCATTGAATGTAAAGTAGTAACTGGTAAATGATGGCATATGACTTACACATTTGCTTTGCCATGCATGAGGAGATCTTGTTGGTTTTGCATCCCCATCTTTTCCTTTTTGAGAATGGACCCTTGGTTGTCCATTCTGAGCACCTCTTTCATCTAATCTCTTCTTCTTCTCCCACACTTGCTTCCCCCTATGGGTGGTAGCATTTCTTTTCCATCTACCAGTGGAGGGTCTCCTTTGCTACTTCCTCATCTTCTTACTTCCGGTGAGGTTTTCTTCTCCTATCTTCCCCTTACCTTTGGGATCTGTATGAAGATACCTTCTTGCAACATTGATCTTCATTTTTGTCTGCAAGTCCACACCAGTTGTGGTCAGGTCAACCTTCTTTAGAGGAACATTTCTAACTGGAGAGGTCTGGCCTTTGTTTTCTTCAAGCAGCCACTGAAGATTTTTGTCTTTTATCTCTAGCTGAGAGGCTAGATCTTCACATCGACATTTCTTGGTGTCTTTTGCCTGAGTCTTCAACTCTGAGATGCATTTCTCAAATTCTTCAAGGCATTTGACCAACTAGTTCTGCTCCACAATAGCAACATCCTTGAATAGCTTGTATTCCCTTCTAACTCTATTGAGTTCTTCAAGTGTATTTACAAGCTCTCCTTCAAGGTCAACTTCTGCTACTTCTTCATCATCAGAAGAGTCTTGATGGCAAGATCTATCTATCATGTCTTCCTCTTCATCATCATCACTGCTCAACAAATCTTGTTGAGGAGAATGGTTTTCCTGACCACTTTCAGATTCTTCAGCCACAAAGAGTTGAGCTCCTTCTTCCTCACTGTTGTGGCTACTAGCAGATCTATCCTCCTCATCCAGATAAATATGAGAGGTATTTCTCATATTTTCTTTGATTTCTAGTTCTACAGTTGAGGGTTCATTTCCATAGAGCTTCTTCAATCTTTCCCATAAGCTCTTTGTTGTATTACACTTGTCCACTTGTGAAGAGACATCACTAGTGTGTCCACTGAAAATAGCCTTAATGGCTTCTTCATTGCATTGGTTTCTTCTTTCTTCTACAAATCCAGTAGGAAGACTGGCCTTTCTAGGGAGACCATCAACTACTGACATCCATACATCCAGCCCTAAAGAGGATAGGAAAACTTCCATTCTACGACTCCAAATAGAAAAATTTGAACCATTAAATACTGGAGCAGAGATAGACACTAAACAAACCATTGTGTCCTTAAGCTAAAATCTACCCAAGTTGGAGAACAGTCTTCTAATTGGGACCTAGGCTTTGATACCAATTATTGAACACAATGTACCACTGAGAGGGGGAGGGGGTGAATCAGTGGTTCTCAAAAATTTTCCCTTCAGCTCTCCTTTATGAGCATACCAGTTTATGAATCAAACACAATGCAGACTAACTCCAATACACACACACCCACAAAAGGAGACATCACATAACACCAGCATATACGAGGAAAACCCAAGATGGGAAAAACCTCGGTGAGCAATGTTGTTGGAGTCTACTGCTCCAATCCAACCTCACAATAAACACCATTAAAAATTTTAGGGCACCAACCCAAGGAGAACCAACCCCTAACTTTAGGGCACCAACCCAAGGAGCTACAACTCAGTGTTCACAATGTAAACATCAAATACATAAGTGGTTATCTTGTTACAAGTGAACCTTGCAACCATTATATATCTCTTGCTCTATCGGTGAGATACCTTCTCTGCTTCACCGACTCACTTCTCTACTGCTCTTCAGCTACTACTTCTCTACTGATAAGCGCCACTAGTTTGTCTCTCTTCAGCCTCCTTCACTCCTGCTCTACCAATATGAACACTACCATTTTTTCTCTCCAACCAGTTGAATGCTTCAACCTAGTTCTCTCTTACTTCCACTCTCTTCACAGATGCTTGTTGAGCACTTCGCTGATTTGTTCTTGCTTGCAGAAGTCTTCAACTTTGCAATCACCCTATATTCTTCTATTCAGCAGCACTAAACATTCTCTTCAGCCACCCACTTATAGTCCAGTTTTCCCTCCAAAAACCAATTCAAAATATAGCTAGTTAGGGTTTCCTCACCATCCTTGAGGCAAATGAGATCCAATCAGATCTTGCACGATATGATCTTTCTGACATCCGATTGCACAACTCTGCCATATTCGCATCTTCTAGATCCCACCTTCCATCTCTGGTGACTTGCTTTTTAACCTAATAGCTAATCCCTTGGTCAATCACAAAATATTTGTCGTGATGTTTCCTCTATCACCTCGATCTTCTCAATCACTCTTGGCTGACTCGTAGTTATCATCCAGACCTCGAGCCTCAAACCCCTGCAATCGCTCTACAGCATGTCCCATAATTTGTGTGACCTTTCATTAAAGTTGACCAACCCTGCAACAACCTTGTTGATGTACATTCCATACTTATCCAAATGTAGGTTTTCCACGTTGACTCCATGTGGCATCCATATAGACTAACTGCCAGCTTGGCATTTCAAGTCGATCCAGGTAGGATCACCGACCAACCACTCTATCAGTTCCTTACTTCTGCCAGTTTGCTAACCCTTCCGGTCTCAACCATTTTACCGGTTACCTTATCATATCTACTCTCATCTTGAATTGTCGATGGAACTCTCAAATTGGTCTCCAAACTAGTAAATCTAAAGTTTGCCCATTCCCACAATTGGGAAATCTTCTGCAACTGTACCTTTCTTATATAACCGATGGAATTATATATCGGTTGCCACTCTTGATGACACCATGCCATCAACCTTCATGAGACTCCATCTTCTTTCTGTGAGGTCAGATTCCTATGTTTGCATTTACTCAGCCTTTCTTCCTAATCAATGTTGTTCCTTCCTCTACCAGTTTGTCAAGGTGACAAGTACTTCACACTTCCTTTGTACTGGCATCTCAATCATGCCTTCCATCTCTTCACTCTTATCTCTCCAAACTATAATGCCCTTAATGCATAATAGGAGATAAGCTCCACTTACTTGGTGGAGTAACACCATCTGCTTCTTTCCATATGCTCATGTGATTTCCTTGTTGTGAAACATCTCTCCAAGAAGGCACATGTGAACTGATGTGAGCACATTCATGGTCAATCGTTGCTTCCCATGATGACTGTATCTTCATCCGGTGGGAGTCTTGCTGTTCTGCAACCTCACAACATACCGGTTCATTCTTCTCTTCTAGTGTTGATATGATTTAGATAATATTCTACCTCGTCATCATAAACAACTGCTCAAACACCTTTCTATCTCATCACACAAGTCAAGCACTAACTTGTTGCACTGGTGACTCTTGAGGTCATATTCCTTACCATTACTGGTGTTCTGCAACATAAGGGGATATGCAAGACTACTTCATAGCAGTGTTTCATATACATTTCTACTACTGATGTTCATCCCATGTCGATTGACATCAATGACAACACAATGCCAACAACAGACTCTCATGGTTAATTGAAAAGTGATTCCTATCACTTGATCTAGTTCAATGATCTATCAGAAGGTACTTGCAACTACCTTAGGGGTTCTATGGTTTGACTACAGATTCTGGTTGCCTCTCCACGGTGATCTATCAGATCGACCCATAGCCTGGTTTAGTCAACGATCATTCCAAGTCTCCACCCACTAACTGCCTCAAGATCAAGCTCTAGGATCGGTGGTCTATCGGCAAACCTTGCAGTGCCTCACGCTTGGTGATCTGAACAAGTATATAAGCTACCTCAACTTCCTCTTCAACCAACCGGTTCACAATCAACACTCTCTCCAACAACAAGTTCAATACCATCTCTGATACCATTTGATGCAGTCAAGGTAGGGAGATCCAATGAAGGGCATCCCTTCCTTATAGCCTAAACAAAAAACACCATGCGAGATACCAGTAATTGGTAACACAACACTAGATAAAGAAGAAAGAGCAACACGTAACACAACCAAAATACATAACTGGTAAATAGTATGAATAATTCTTATGATAGTTTAATGAATTACATATGCCACATGTTGGACCGTAGTCGGGGATTACAAACAATTCTTACAACACAAATCTAAGATCCACAGATCATCTACTCATCAATTCAGCCTCTGGTAACAGTCTGCCCGGTTCAGTACTGATTCGAACCTCAACTCCCTTCGGGCCTTAGTTCCCCAGGACCAGAATCTTGCTGGTAACTACATCTTTTCTCGATCACTACTTTCTCGAACCTTCATCCAACAAAATGAATCTCCAAAGTTCCTCTTCATACCATCATCAAGCCATAACAAATCGATCAAGTTGGCCAAAGACTAACCAGTTCATGATGAAACATGTGAATAATAGCATGTCGGCACAAATCACCAAGAACATCTCCAAAATGCATAGAACTTCACAAAAACCTCAAAAATTACCAGTCAAGGCCCAAATAAATATCGCACAAAGGTCCACAAGTTACGAAAAACAATCACAACCCAATTAAACTTTGCTCAACTCACTGCAAAACCTAACCTGTAAGAACACACCAATACTGGAATGATATTGGAAATGGTATCTCATAGGAATCAAATCCTATTGCCATGAATCTCTAATATGTTTAAGACAATGAAATCAAGATGATAAATCCAAATCCACAATGCTAAATCAACAAAATGCAATGATCTCCAAGCAATTCCACTGCTAATAGCTCTAACTAGTTTGAACTACTCTGGTGCTCATGCATCACCTCCTCTCAAGGTTAGTCTAGGAAGTTGGTCCACTACTTAACTTCCTTACAAGTGGTATTAGAGCTTGATCACCTTTGGTTTCAATTGTGGGTTGTTGGGTTTTTTTAACTAACCTAGATTTGAGTGGGAGCTTGTGCATAAAACACTTTTTGATCTTATTGCAAGAATTTTCAAATGGCAAGTTTGTCAGGGAAAATAGAGGTGGAGAAATTTAATGGAACAAATTTTGAGATGTTGAAGTTGAAGATGGAAGATTTGCTAATAGATTGAGATCTATGGGATGTTGTTGATGTGAATGTCCAAAGGCCCTCAGATCCTACTATGGCGGCTCAGTATGATGTTATGGATCAAAAAGCCAAGGGTCTAATCAAATTGTGCCTGATAGACTCTATTCTAATCAATGTCCATGAAAAAAACTTTGCAAAGATGCTATGGACTAAACTTGGTGAAATGTATCAAGATAGATCTTTATTAAATCAGATTTTATTGAGGAATAAATTATATTCCTTGAAGATGGAAGAGGGTGTATGAATTACAGACCACCTGGAAGCATTCAATATGTTGGTTGCTCAATTAGTATCTATAAATTTTAAGATGAATGAAGACGAGAAATGTCAGATCTTGCTTTGTTCTTTTCTTGATTCATGGGATTGTATTGTTATGTCTATCGGTAGTATAGTTTTTTATTTTGAAGTTAGAAGATGTGGTGGGTGCCTTGATTGGTGAAGAGATGCAGAAGAAGGTATCCCTCATTTCAAAGGAAGCCCTAACTGTTCATGGAAGACCTAAGGAGAAAGGCAAGAAGAATGAAAAGCGTGAGAAGTCCAAATCGAGAGGGAGATCAAAATCTCCTGTAAAGTCCAAAGTCACTTACTAGAATTGCGGTAAACTAGGTCACATCTATAAGGACTGCAAAGAAGAAAAGAAGAAGAAAAAGAAGAAGTTTGATTATGATTCTGAGTCCAAGAAGAAAGATGGTGATGCATTTATTATATCTTTGATGACTCATGCAGGTAATGATGTCTGGTCAATTGACTCAGGTGCATCTTTTCATATGACTTGCAATAGAGATTGGTTTTTTTAATATGAAAAATTTAATGGAGGTAAGGTGTACTTTGGTGATGATTCACATTTAGACATTGTTGGTCAAGGTAAAATTAGAACCAGGTTTTCTAATGGTAGAATAAAAAGGATTAATGGTGTACTACATATCCCTAGATTAAAATGAAATTTGTTATTTGTGAGAAACTTGATAGATGCGGGTGTGCAGGTAGTCTTTTTGTAGTACCCACCAACAAACCCTAGGGAACTTACACTAACCACCTAGAAATGGCGTAATTTTTTTTGTTAATTTTTTTGTTTATTAATTAAGTTTCCATTATACTTACTCTAAGCAGCATGATTAAGAATTATTTCACTTAATCTCATCTTAGTGTTGAATCTTAAATATTGATTGCCCAACTATGCTCATGACATAAGCGGAAACATGATTGCAAAGTCACATATAGCTCCCTAGGGCATATTGACAGCACCACTTAATTACATACTAACTTTGTGATTCTTAGTCCATGCAGTAGATTTGCAATCAACATGACAATACATATATGCACTTAATGATCTAGCTATCATAATGTCTCCACATGAGGGTTTGCTACATAGGTTGTCCTCTAATCTCTCAATGCATTCTACTATCCATAATTCTTAGTAACTACTTAACTGCATATGAAGTAAACCACTCTATATACTATCCCCTTCTAGGAACCTAAACTGATCAATCCTACAAGTCTACATGTCTTAGGCTACCTAATGCATTGGTACTTTATACTCTTTCTAGTGCATGACACCAAATAAAGAGCTTCTATCATATGCACATTACTTATGATTACACATTCTATGTCTACATGATTACAATTCATTCAACTAGATGATCTATCACACCATGCAATGTGTAATTACTAACTCTCATCCTACAACATCCATGCTACTAAATGCTTATGCCTTAACATGTAAAGGAAGATCTCCTACTACCATTATCTTATTGTTTCAATTACTTCCCACAAGCAACATACATCACTTAAATACCATACAACCTAGTACTACCATTAAGTTAACTGGACTATTGCGGGGCATACACATAATGCATCACCTATAAGCCATTCAATCTATTGCTGTCCTAAGATTCATGCATACTAGCTTATCTATATTTATTTATGAATATTGACATTGTCTACACATTTATTGTCGTATTGATGCCACCATACTAATGAGTTTATAATCATTTATATCCCTTAATGTAGTCAATCTTCTAAGCCTTGCTGTAATTTCCAGCCACTCAGCCAATTTAGTTTCCATGATGCTAACTAATATCTTTATTGTGTATGTCATGTTTTCTACTTCTAACATTAATGGCTTGATGAGGTCTTGTTTAATAATCATTACAAAGGTTTTAGATTCTCATAGACATGATCTAACATCTAATTATATTGTATCCACATATGCATGAAAATACCTCATTCCATACATTGACTCACTCCATAGTTAGCGACATAACATGATGAAAGTAAACAAATACATCTTTTCTACATTACCACATGGAACTAACTATATGTATATATCCATTACATGTCATGATAATGTCACATAATTGTTCAAATTTCTACTCCAAGGCTATTTCCATTATGAGCACATAAGATACAGCTTACTAAGTACATTACAACCTAAATATGATGGTCTCATCACAAGTGTTTAAGTCCTTACAAATGTTTACAATATTGTCCAAAAGTAGCATAACAATTCCTAATTCAATGATACATATGAAGAACTGCATTGAATGCCTAAGTCTAATGTATAATCATTGATACACTACATACTACTATTACATAGTCTATATGATCATAAGATTTATTCAATATTTTAAATGGTTCCAACACTATTATATAACAAGTACATCTCATAATCCATAAAGGTTGATACATAAATATTCTCCATAGAATCCATATCCATCATGAAGAAAGATCCAAGTCCATGCACAAGAAGCACGGAAACAAGATGGGAAAAACCCCAATGGAAAAAATCTCCAACTACCTGACCAATATGGAACCTACAATGAACCACCCCTTGAGCTAGGAGATGTTTCTAGGTCCCAACTGACACAATAAACCTAGGTTGACACTTTTAACCAAAGGGACTTTCACCAATAGACTTTCACACACACACAACCACACACCAATGCAAACAATCATCAAGAAAACTCAAGAGGCCAACACAACATCAATACAAAGATGCAAAAGTGAAACATAAGGGGAAAACATGTAGAAGGGAGTTTCATCACATGCCAAACCAATAACAAGGCACTAGCCCAAGGGAATGTGGAGCCATATCAACCTTTGAGAGACCAAGGCATATTCACTTACCATCTCTACAGTCTTCTCAAGCTCAGCCAAAAACATCCTCCTTTGGACTGATTCATGAGGCACTATCAATTTTATTATCTTTTAATTGTCTAACTACCCATACCCATTCATTAATTACTTATCACTTGATTAAAATATAGTAAACTCCCTTATGCCCATGAGGTTTGGACTTTACGTGTCCTTGCAAGGAATCTCATAATAGTCCATATGTTGTGACCCCTGAGTATCATAAAAGAGCCCACTCCCTTTACATGGACCCATAAGAAACAATACAAGAGGCTCAAGATTAGAGAATAAAACTAACATAAAACACATTATGCAACACCCAACTGAGTGTAGATGCATACCTAAGAAACTCAAATGTCAACACATGAGAAAAGATGAGCCTGTCGACCCAATAAAGATATACTTGAATTCATTGAGGTGCTGCAACCAATTAAACACAATTCAACAAGGTCTTCACTCTTGCTATCATAAATTTCAGCAGTAAAAATAATTCAACTTCTCATGATAATAGCATCATGAGGCATTTCTAAATGATATTTTAATCTTGCATCAAACAAAGAATGAAATCTGAAATTAAAATTTAATACAAACCATACCTAAATAAATGGCCTCCGGTTCCCAAGGCAATAGGCACAACACAAAGACTCCCATAGTGAAAAAAATAATAAAACAAGTTGGGACACCGATCATATCACAATTAGCACGCGCTATCACTCGCGGGCTCTCCCCAAATCACAGATAACCTTCACAAATAAACACATATAGACCCCTTGGTTGAACATTAACTGACTCTTACAACAAATAAACATAAACAAACGAATTGAACAAACAATTTAAACAATCAAATAACTATCGTCGATTACATAAATACATATATCAAAACCATGACATACTCAAGCAATTCGAGCAGGAGATACAATTCGAATTTAAAAAATAATATGAGAAAATCACATATTCTTAAACACTATATTGCTGCCCAACCATCGAATTGGGTAGTTGAAGCACAAATGAATGGATCATTAATGAATTCATAATGCAAACAATAGACTAAAACTAAATTTCGTAATTAATAATGCAAGCTAGGTGAATGAATTTTACACCCCATGCATTTGTAGGTGGGATGAAAATATTTATAGCAGAGGACATAAAAAAAAACTATAGGTTCAAATTAAAGCATGGTGGTGTTGTGCAGCAGTACACAAGACGATATGAGTGGGCCGCTTCACCCACCATATCATGGGTGGTGTTGCTGCACCACCACGATATTGGTGGTGTCTTGGCACCACCATGTGGTGGGAAGTGCTAAGCACCTCCACCAGATGGTATCACCATGACAACACCATGTCATGGGGGTGCAGGTACCCACCACGATATGGTGGATGATGGTATGATGAAAGAATACAGATCTGGTCAACTACTAAGAGGGGGGGTGAATCAGTAGAAAGAAAACTTGATACACTTTCACCAAACTCAAAATCAACCTCTCAAGACAAACACTAAATTGACTGGCTTCAACACTGAACTACAAATGCAATAATACTGACAAGATTAACCAGTTAACTGTTATAATAGATTAACAGTAAAACAACTTGAAACTCATAAAACCTTTTACCTTGATCATTCAAATACTTTACCGACAATAGTTAAAACATGTTTTAGTTTGTTGCCGATTGTCATAACATGTCAAAGTGGATTTCGCAGTTAAGCAATTGAACATTAAACATAACTACAAAAACATTCACCACTTGACACCATATTTTTGACGTGGAAAATCAAATGGGAAAAACCATGGTGGAGATGAATACCTACAAGTATTATAAACTCTTATGAAGTTCACCCTCTTAAAGCTTTACAAAAAGTCTTGTTAAGAACAGATCCTATTAGAGACCACTCTATTAAGGGATTGCATGTAATGCCCTATTAAAAGCAATACCCTTTTAGGAGTAACCTTAGTGGAGGATTTAGAATCCAAGCTAATGGATCGCCTGGTTAGAGGATTTGAATAAAGAAGCTTGTTAGAGCTTACCCGGTTAGGGGACTTAACTGCTATAATTGTTAGAAAAAAATAGGGGTTTGCTGATCTGTTTGAATAGCTCACTACACTTGCTTGTTTAGATACTTTTCATGCTCCTATCTGCCATTACACCTACTACAAATACATTATTAGGTTTAGCAACCACTCTCTCACTCTCAACTACAAGTTTTCCAATGCTCAAACAAAACAACTCATCGACCTTATAAACAAATCAACAGATCAGTAACACATCACAAACCTAAACATCTCATAGAGATTACAAACAAATCGATTCAAGTATGACCATTGGATTACATAGAAAATAACATAGAAATCAATGCACATCACTCAATATATTCGTAACCACTCCTTGATTACCGCTTCATTAAACTCTATAACTCATCACATGGTTTACATTACATGCAATGAACTTGCTCATTCCCAAGACAAAAATCATTGTCTCTACATGCCAAGAAATATTTAAAACATGCATACATGTCATAATATTATTCGTTCACCATTTGATCATAATTTGCTTCAACTTCATCAGTTAGGGTTTGGACATCCTCTACAAGTAGGGTTACCGGTTCAACTCTTCTCTTCATAACATAAGTAATACCGGTTTCCAATACAAACTCTCCTACCGGTTGCATTACCCTTTGCTACCTCCTCCTACCGGTTTATGACAACATATAACATCATTACAACATAATAAGATGACATCAATCATAACTAGACATAATAACCGGTTTATTGACATCAATGATAACATAACATATAATGCAATCTTCAAGCAAAATGCCAACAATCTCCCCCTTTGGCATTGATGGCAATACATATATCAATACCCTTGGTTATGATGATGTGTATAGGAATCTTGGTTTACATTTTACCACAATCATACCATAATCCTCATAGTCTTATCGTTCTTCTCCCCCTTTGACAACAATGCCAAAGTGAAAGTAAAATATGCAATGTCAAACTTCACTATTCAATATCATCAACCTACAAATTGATTCTCCCCTTTTGGAATAACTCCACTCTACACCAATCTAGCTATAAAATTTTGCATGTAGCTCTGGGACTGATGTATTCCTACATCATGCTCAATTGACCTCATGAAAGTGTACAACCCCTAGCTAACCTAGATAAGATACTCAAAAGTAGTGTTAGGTAGAGGTTTAGTAAAGATATCTGCAAGCTGCTCCTTGGTAGAAACATGCTCCAATATTGCATCTTTACTCTACACTTTTTCTCTCAAGAAATGATACTTTAATTCAATATCCTTGGTCCTAACATGCATCACTAGGTTCTTTGAAATATTTATGGCACTGGTGTTGTTGCATAAGATCTTTACCAGTTCAAAAAACTTCATCTTGAATCCCTCCAAAATGTGTTTCATCCAAATAGCCTGGGTACAGTTCATATAAGCTGCAACATACTAAACTTTAGTAGTAGACTGAGATATGCACCTTTTCTTCTTGCTAGTGCAAGATACAAGCCTTCCTCCAAGGAAGAAAGCTCCACCGGTTGTCCTTTAATCCTTCAACCCAATAGAAATCATCTGCACTTCTCTTTCTAATAAGAGAAATAGTTCCCTTACCTTTTACCATGCAGGGTGAGTCATTACCAAATCTCACAACTCCTCCATCAAATTCCTTCAAGGAAAGAAATTTGCTCCGATCACCGGTCATGTGGTGTGAATAAACACTATCAATGATCCAATCATCAGAAATATCCATGCGAGACACTAATGCCTTCTGAGCATATGTCTCCTCTTTGATGGCAATAAAAACAATGTCTTCATTAGCATCACCCTCTGATTCCTCATCAGTGATACCACTATCAACTGCAATAAGAAAATCTCTTTTTCCTTTACCTTTGCACTTTTTGAACTTGTTACGGTTGTGCTCATTGTCACCATTAGGACAGTTATCTGCAATGTGTTCAATCTTGTTACAAGCAAAGCATTTCAAAAGTAATTTACCTCTGTACTTACCGGTACCTATAGGCAACCACTTAGCCAACAATGCTTCAAGATCAACAAGACTATCTTCATCATCAACTTCTTTGCTGAATCTAGATTCATAACTGTGACTGACATCTCTACTTTTCCTCATGGATGGGTTAGAAACTGAAGCTCTAAATGCAAAAACAGATTTCTAAGCACTAGCATCATAACCATTTAATTCAAAAGAAGTAAGCTTACCAATGATGGAATCCAGAGTTACCTTAGTTTTATCAATTGACTTTAGCTCCTAAATGGCTGCAACTCAGATAGCTTAGACTGGTAGCAGGGTTCTCAGCACCTTGCTAATCACTATGGCATCTTCGACTTTACCACCATCACTCTTGATCTCATCGACTATCTCTTTTATCCTCTGACCACACTGCTGGATATTTTCACCTTCAGCCATCTGCATGTCATCGAATTTTCCTCTTAGACTCTCTTCTTTGGAAATCTTCACATGCTCATCACCATTGTAGATTTCTTCAAGTTTCTTCCATACTTGATAAGTAGTCTCTAGACCATGGACATCAAATTATTCTACATCATACAAAGAACTCATAATAGCCTCTAGAGCTTGATTGTTTTCTTGTTGCTCTTTCTTTGATCATCAGTCATAGTCCCACTAGGTGCAACATATTGAGTAACAACATGTTCCCAGTATTGACTTCCAAGACTCTTGATATAAATTTTCATTCTATCACTCCATATCCTGTAGTTCTCTCTATTGAACTTCGGACCTTCCTTCTTCATCATGATCTACAAGATCTTTACCTCAAGTTGTAAGGCTTAGACCTCAGAGGACCTGGAATACTCTGATACAAATTGATGGTATGATGAAAGAATCAAGATCCGGTCAACTACTGAAAGGGGGGTGAATCAGTAGATAGAAAATTTGATACACTTTCACCAAACTCAAAATCAACCTCTCAAGACAAACACTAAACTGACTGGCTTCAACACTGAACTACAAATGCAATAATACTGACAAGATTAACTAGTTGATTGTTATAACAAATTAATAGTAAAACAACTTGAAACTCATAAAACCTTTTACCTTGATCATTCAAATACTTTACTGACAGTAGTTAAAACATGTTTTAGTTTGTTGTCGATTGTCATAACTTATCAAAATGGATTTATCAATTAAGTAATTCAACATTAAACATAACCACAAAAACATTCACCACTTGACACAATATTTTTGACGTGGAAACCCAAATGGGAAAAACCATGGTAGGGTTGAATACCCACAAGTATTCTAAACTCTTCTAAAGTTCACCCTATTAGGAGCCTAGCCTGTTAAAGCTTTACAAAAAGTCCTATTAAGAACAGATCCTATTAGAGACCACCCAGTTAAGGGATTGACTATAATGCCCTATTAAAAGAAATACCCTATTAGGAGTAACCTCAGTGGAGGATTTAGAATCCAAGCTAATGAATCACTTGGCTAGAGGATTTGAATAAAGAAGCTTGTTAGAGCTTACCTGGTTAGGGGATTTAACTGTTGTAATTGTTAGAAAAAAATAGGGGTTTACTGATCTGTTTGAATATCTCACTACACTTGCTTGTTTAGATCCTTTTCATGCTCCTATTTGCCATTACACATACTACAAATACATTACCAAGTTTGGCAAACACTCTCTCACTCTCAATTATAAGTTTTCCAACACTCAAGCAAAACAACTCATCAACCTTATAAACAAATCAGCAGGTCAGTAACACATCACAAACCTAAACATCTCATAGATATTAAAAACAAATCGGTTCAAGTATGACCATTGGATTACATAGCAAATAACATAGAAATCAATGCACATCACTCAAGATAGTCTTGACGGCTCCTTGATTGTCGCTTCATCGAACTTTGTAACTCATCATACGGTTTACATTACATGAAATGAACTTGCTCATTTCCAAGAGAAATACCTTTGTCTCTGTGCCAAGAAACATTTAAAACATTCCTCAATCAACAGGCATACGTGTCATAATCTTTGTCATTCACCATTTGATCATAATCTGCTTCAACTTCATCAGTTAGGGTTTGGACTTCTTATATAGGTAGGGTTATCGGATCAACTCTTCTCTTCATAAAATAAGTAATATTGGTTTCCAATACAAACTCTCCTACTGGTTGCATTACCCTTTGCTTGCTCCTCCTACCAATTTATGACAACATATAACATTATTACAACACTATAAGCTGACATCAATCATAACTAGACATCATAACCGGTTTATTGACATCAATGACAATATAACATATAATGCAATCTTAGAGAAAAATGCCAACAGTGGATGCCATGACATCCCCCATATCATGGGTGGTGTCATAGCACCCAACCCACAATGTGGGTTTAAATCAATATATTAGGGAAAAAAAAAAGAAAACAGGGAATTAAAATAAGGGGTGGGAAAAATAACATCGAAAACCTATAAAAGAAATAATCATGGATGTAAAAATAGAATATGGGTAGTAAATTAACTTGACCAGAACATAAAAATCCCCTCCATAGCTAGGGCACATACTCAATTTTTACACTAAACTAGAATTATAAATAGAGAGCTACAAAATCACAACTCCTAGACAATATGTGAAGGTTCAAACAATAAATTTTCAGACATTACCAAATGATCTTAACACCAAACTTAAGAGGAGGGAAACTGCAGAATTCTTTCACAATGAAATTCTCAAATTTAGATTTCCAAACAAACATTCAATAGAATCTAATTGAACTCAATTTCTTCCCATTTCCATAGCAAGAAATTCAAATTTTCAACGCTAATAAAACCAATAGCTAAATCAATCCTTTAATATCCGATTTCTCAAACAATCCAACACAAGAATACACAACATTCAAATTCTAAAAACAAAATAAAGGAGAAGAAGAGGGTAACCAACCTCCTTCTTGTGTTATGGCAGGGATCCTTTGAAAAAGAGCTTCCCCCTGCCTCCTGCACAACAACAATCTCTTCTCCAAACAAATCCTCAAGTTGCCAGCCAAGCCAAAATTTCCCCAATTCTCCATATTTGCAGGCAAAGAGGTAAAAATGAATGCCGAAGAGGCTGAATTTCATTCATGATAAGAAATAAATTCCGAAAGGAAAGCAACTAAAACCCTAGCAAAAAAAAAAACCAATGGGAATATTTGATTAAAATATTCCCCTACTACCAACTTCATGAAATTTGAAAATCTATTTTCCCATTTTCTTTCATGATAGTTTTAAATAAATAAAAATAGAAAATTGAACATTAGAATATAAAAATAGGATATTTATTTATACTTCACCCCTTATTGATATCATTATTCTATTTCCACTTATTAAATATACTAATAAATAAACTTGATTAAATAGTCAGATAGATCGATTAATTAAATAATCCAACTCCACAATAATAGCTAAATAGAAACTACATTCAACATTAAATAAATAATATAATTAAAATAATCAAAGTAAATAATTATTTAAAGATTAAAATCATCAATAAGTTAGTAAGGTCAATAACGTGAAATACATAAATAAACTCAATAAATGAAGTCAACTTAAAACATAAATCATTAAATTCGATCTCAAAACCACAATTGAATATTAACTCAAGTTCAAACGTAGAAAAATAATGAAAAATTAAAAATCATTAAATCATAATAATTTGAAATAACACTATTACTAATAAAGTCATAACTTAGTATTAAATAGCCACTTGGTCATAGTCAATCAATTAGCATGATTTAAATAAATCAAATAATAAATCTATCACTATACTCAGTGAACTTCAATTGAATAACCGAATACCTAAATAATCAAACTCACCATGCCACATACTCACAAGTCATGACGATGATGACAACATGGCGAACTTCGCCAAGACTAAAGACAAGGACTCGACGTCAAACCTGGACCTAGAGTGTGGGTAGGGAACCAACGACATCTTCGAACCACATATTTTCCATTAGGAAGAGACACACTCGCACCTGTACAACCAGGGTAGCTTGCACCAGGTTTCTCGAGAGGAATGAATGTCTTAGTAACTGCAACCTTACAACCACCACAAAGATACATGTGTATATTCACACACACATGCACACACACACACACATATATAAAGCAAGTGGATGGATATCACAATGGCACATCCCGATCACAATGAGTGATGTAACATTGATCCCCCACGAAGATAGTTAAACAATAGCCATACAAGGAACATATAACTCATGAAACATCGCATCATAAGAAAATTAGACTAGGGTTAGTATATCCATTCCAAAATGAGGTATGAGACATAAAATCCATCAAAGCACATGATAATCCAAAATTCCATTACTAACCATCTATAAATCATAACTAGTCATGAGCATAATCAATAACATCAATAGTATAAGATCATGTAATGTCTATCATCAAAATCATCAACTGAGAACATAAATAGTCATAATCAATATCCATGCATCACACAAGTCAAATCATTTCCATCGCACAAAATAAAAGGTCTAATCAAGTAAATACAAAATGAGATAAGAGTCTCCTTAAGAGTGGGCACTACATCCTCCCCGCTTGCCTAGGCTTACTCTTGGAAGCCTGAGAACAAGTAGGGGTACAACTCTCTCATCCTCCCAAGTAGCTAATGTGTCATCATTCGAGTCCCATTGGATCCTTACCTGCTCTATTCCCTGACCTTTGAGGGACATTTCTCTATGCTAAAGAATGCGCATGGCCTCCAAAGAAAGTTGCTTGTCCTCGACCTGCAAGGCATTCCAATCGAGAACATGTGATATGTTAGGATGGTATAGTCTTAAAATAGATACATCAAATACATCATGGATACGAGACAAGATAGGAAGCAATGCAAGGTGATAAGCTACAAGGCCAACCCTATCCAAGATCTCGAATGGTCCTACAAACCAAGGTGCCAACATAGAGCCTTTTCCATCATGGATCGGTCTCTTTCATGGGCGAACTTGCAAGAATACCATGTCACCAAATGAGAACTGTATGTTTACCCTTTGAACATCTACATATTTCTTCTATATGTTTTGTGCAACTGTTACATGCTCTCTGATACGGGTAACCTGCTCCTCCATATCCCATAGCATCTCTAAATTGATGTGTACCCTATCCTCTAACCTATCCCAATTGAGTGTAGTATGACACAGTCTCTCATATAAATATTGATAGGGATATATACCAATGGAGCTATGGTATCTATTATTATAAACAAACTCCACTAAGTATAGGTATCTCTCGCATTTTGACTACGGATCCATAACATAGATCCTCAACATATCCTCCAAACCCTAATTCACTCACTCTATCTGACCATCTATCTCTGGGTGATATGATGTACTATAGTTTAGCTGGGTCCCCAAATCATGTTGTAGTGTTGTCCAAAATGCCAAAGTGAACACCAGATCTTTGTTTGATATGATCTTATGTGGAATACCATGCAACCTGACGATGTCTCTGACAAAGATCTATGCCACTATGGCTGCTATGTATGAGGATCTAACTGGTGAAAAGTATGTAACCTTGGGCAAACAATAATTGGTGACCATAATGACATTGTGTCAATGAGAAGATATAGGCAATCCAACTACCAAATCCATGGAAATGATGTCCCATTTCCACTCCAAGACTGCATGTGACTGCAAAAATCCAATTGGATGTCATTGCCCTGCCTTAACTCACTGACACTCAAGGCAACATGAGGAAAATTCTTCTATGTCTCTCCTCATACCTTCCCAAAATTAAAGTTGTCTCAATTTTTCATGCATCTTCTTGACACCAAGATGTGTCGAGTGGGGTGCACGATGGGCCTTTGTCATGATCAAATTTTTGGTCCATCGGATGGTGGAACATAAATGCATCCCATGTGTCTAAGAATGCCATCTGTGTCCACTAAATAACCTATATATCTTCCTTCCAAGGCTCTTCTTCATGCTATCTCTGAGCTAACCTCCTGGTACCATGTATGTGTTGGTAGTGCACTCAGAATGTGATTCCTCAAATCCACCTCCAAAGTCACTGCTAATATCTCATGTCTCCTACAACTCAATGCATCTACTACCACATTCTCCTTACCCTAGATGAGCTTCACCTCGAAGTCATACTCACACGAGAAATCCATCCAACTCCACTTCCTAGTATTTAGAATTGGTTGTGTAAATATATACTATAAACTATGGTGATCTGTGTGTAGCTCAAACCGATACCCTAAGAGAAAATGCCTCCAATGAACCAATGTATTTACTACTTCTTCTAACTCAAGGGCATGAGTGGGGTAGTTCAGCTCATGATTCTTGAGTTTCCATGACTCATAGGCTATCATCTTGCCATTATGCATCAATACTGGTCCTAGACCCTCCAATGAAGCATCAGTACACACCACAAAGTCACCTAAGGGATTTGGAACTGCAAGAATTGGTGCATTGGTCAATTTATCCTTTAGTGTCCTGAAGGATACCTCACAACACCTTGACCAAATGAATTTCTTCCCTTTCCTTTGAAGAGAAGTAATGTGGTGAGCAATATGAGATAAATCATGCACATATCTGTGATAATAACCAGCTAAACCCATGAAACTTTGCACCTCACCAACATTAGTGGGTGCTAGCCAATCCACTATTGTCTGAATCTTTGAGGGGTCAACTGTGAGACCCTCTCCAGAAATAACATGGCCCAAGTATCTAACCTCTAACTGGAAAAACTCACACTTCATCAAATTGGCATATAGATGATTCTCCCTAAGACACTGCAAGACCTATCTAACATGATCCTCATGCTCCTCCACTGATCTGGAATAAATCAAAATGTCATCCAATAAATCTAGCACAAATCTATCCAAGTATGTCCTGAACACACTATTCATCAGGCTCATGAAGGCTAATGGTGCATTCGTGAGATCAAATGGAACAACCGTAAACTCATAGTGCCTTTACTTGGTACAAAAAGATGTACGGTGTATATCTGCCTCATGGATCCTCAACTAATGATATCCAGACTTAGGGTTAATTTTAGGAAATACCTTTACATCCTTAATCTGGTCAAATAAGTCATCTATCTGAGGAAAGGGATACCTGTTCTCCAACGTCACCTTATTCAGCTGCCTGTAGTCAGTGCACAATTGGAGAAAACCATCCTTCTTCTTTACAAATAACACCAGTGCACTCTCCGGGGATACATTAGGTCAGATGAATCCCCTCTCTAAAAACTCCTCAAGATGCACTCTCAACTCACTCAACTCTTGAGTGGTCATCCTGTATGGATTCCTAGAGATAGGCTCAGCTCTTGGCACAAGATCAATCCTAAAATCTATATCTTGTTGTGGGGGCATACCTGGAAGCTCACTAGGGAACACATCTGCAAACTTTTGAAGGATAGGATGTTGTTTCAATAACTCCTTTATACTAATCTCCTAATCTACGTCTCTCAACCTGACTGCAAATAGTTGACATCCCTTACAAGCATATCTCTTAATCTCCATGGTGGAAATCACGCGAAGATAGATAGGCCTCTAAAGGCTTACAATCTACACACTCTTCTTGCTATCATCTACACATTGCACCCTCTTTCTCCTACAATCTATCTACGCCTGATGTGACCCAAGGCAATTCTTACCAAGAACCATGTCATAGGAACCCAAGGGCATAATATGTAGATCCACTGAGGTATGAAAATCTCCCAATACTAGAGGAAACCTAAGCACAATGGAATCCACTATGGCCCTGGATCCCATAGCTAGTGTTGGCATTTGCATGAAGATTGCATTAATGATATGTTCTATTGTCACTGATTTCAATTGAACCGGTAATGATATTGCTGATATTGTTATTGTTGTTGATATTGTCTTGTAACCTATAGGAAGATCTTTGTGAAGGATATTGTAAACCGGTAACCGGTGTAAAAGGTTAAACCCTTCTATGTATTATAACCGGTAAACCCTACCAATTGTTTTTGCTAAACCCTAACTAATTAAGGTTGTTGAATTGGTTATGTTGGTTTATGATCTGATGTTGAGTGGTAATGATGGTGACATGTATGGTCATTGTATAAAGACAAGTTCAAATTGTTTTGGCACATTTGTTTGTTTGTCTAGGGAATGAGCAAAGTGTATTGCATCTAATGCAAATTGCGTGATGAGTTACTAAGCTCGATGAAGCGGTAATCAAGAAGCGGTCAAAGTTTTATTGATTGATGTGTTCAGATTGTTATGAAATATAACGGTCATACTTATACCGATTTATTTGTAATCTCGATGAGAGAGTTACATTTTTGTTGTGTTACCGACCTAATTGATTTGTATTTAAGGTCGATGAAGTTGTTTTGTTTAATGTTGGCAAGAATTGGCTGAAATTAGTTGAGTGTGTGGTTGTCAAACTGGAGAATGAGTCTGTAGTTTGAGTAAAGGCAGATAGAAGCTTAAATGGATCTGATCAAGCAAATGTAGTGCTATTTAGACAGATCAAGCAAACTCCTGTTGTTTTCTAACAATTACAGTAGAATTGAAATCCCCTAACCAGGTAAGCTCTTAAAATATTGGTTACTTATTAAGTCCTCTAACAAGGTAGTCCATTAGAATGGATTTTCAAATCCTCTACCGAGGTTACTCCTTAAAGGGTATTTGATTCTAACAAGGCATTTGTAGTCAATCTCTTAACCGGGTGATTCCTAACAGGATTAGTTCTTAATAGGACTTTTGTAAAAGCTTTAACAGGCTTGTCTCCTAATAGGGCAAACTTCAGAAGAGTTCAGATATTATCTTGTGAGTCCCATCTCACCATGGTTTTTACCTATTTGGGTTTTCCATGTATAAATACTTGTGTCTTGTGGTGAATATTTTTGTGGTTATGATCTTATTGGTGATTTGATTAAATACTTAACTATTTTTGATAAGGCATGATAACTAGAAGCATTGAGAGATGAAATATGTTGACATATGATAAAGAATTTTGATGTTTACAATTAAATATTGTTTACTGTTAAGTTGTTGTAATAGTCAACCGGTATTCTTATGAGTATTGATCTTGACAGTGGTATTTCATTGATAAGTTTACTTTGTATGATTGAGTTTGAGTTTGGGAAGTTTGTATCAGTTTTTATATTTACTAATTCACCCCCCCTCTCAGTAATCTACCGGATACATATTCTTTCATCATACCATCAATTGGTATCAGATTGTCTTAGGTCCTCTAAGATTTAAGCCTAACAACTTGAGGAAAATATCTGCTAGATCATGATGAAGAAGGAAGGTCTGAAGTTCAATAGAGAAAACTATAGGATATGGAGTGACAAAATGAATATTTATATCAAGATTATGGGTAGTTAGTATTGGGATCATGTGGATACTAAGTATATTGCACCTATTAGGACTCTGACTGATGATGACAAGAAAGAACAACAAGAAAAATATCAAGCATTAGAGGCTATTATCAGTTCCCTGTCTGATGCTAAATATGTAGATGTTCATGATCTTGAAACTGCATATGAAGTATGGAAAAAACTTGAAGATATTTATAGCGGTGATGAACATGTTAAGATTTCTAAAGAGGAGAGTCTAAGAGGAAATTTTGATGACATGAGAATGTCCGAAGGTGAGAATATCCAGCAGTATGGTCAAAGGATAAAGGAGATAGTCGATGAAATTAAGAGTGCGGGAGGGAAAGTGGAAGATGCCACAGTGATCAGTAAGGTACTGAGAACCCTGCTACCAGTCTATGTATGCTATTTGAGTTGCATATATTCAATAGTTGAAGTGCATTGACAAAAGTAAGGTAACTCTTGACTCCATCATTGGCAAGCTTACCACTTTTCAATTAAATGGTTATGATAGTAGTATACCAAAATCTGAGTTTGCATTTAGAGCTTCTATTTTTAACCCATCTGTGTGAAAAAGTAGAGATACTACTCATGGTTATGAATCCAAATCCAGTAGAGATGCTGATGATGAAGATAGTTTAGTGGAGCTTGAAGCATTGTTGGCAAAGTAGTTGCCTAGAGGCACTGGTAAATATAGAGGTAAATTACCTTTAAAATGTTTTGGTGAGATTTTGCCAAGATCAAGAGCTCAATGAAATGTACAAATAGAGAGACAAAATATAGGACAAGAATAAACTGTATTCTCATCAATAGATAAAAGTCAATAGTTCTTACATACAATGAATATGAGCCTGCATATATAGGCATGGCTATATAGATATGTGAGCACACAAACATGATATGTGGTTCAATAAGAAACAAGGATAGGTAGGAAATAGATGTGGGTAGGTAGGAGAAACAATAAAATATTCCACATGAGGTGGATCACCCACCGAAGGTGGAATTATCACTCCACAATATGTGGATATGATAAATTAGTAACAAGATCAACACCATAAAAGGTGGAATTTCTCCTACACACACTATCCCAATGTGGCACAAACACCCAAGTGTCTCATACCCAAACTACTATAAAATGCATGTACCTAAGTAAACTTAAGTATAGTGTAATAATATCCATGATGATTAATTATTTACACCAACAATTTTGCATGTAACAAGATTGGTCATATAGAAGCTAATTGTCCTAATAGTGATAATGAACACAAGAGAGATAAATTCAAGAAGTATAAGGGTAAAGGGAAGAGAGATTGTCTTATTGCTATTGATAATGGTATCACTAATGAAGAATCTGATGGTGATGCTAGTGAAGATATCATGTTTGTAGCTATTAAGGAAGAGATATCAGACCAGAAGGCATTAGTATCCAGAATGGATAACTTTGATGATTGGATCATTGATAGTGGTTGTTCACATCACATGATCGATGATCAGAGGAAATTTCTTTCCTTGAAATAATTTGATGGCGGTGTTGTCAGATTTGGCAATGACTCACCCTGCATGGTTAAAGGTAAAGGAGTTATTTCTCTTAATGGGAAGAGCAGTGCAGAAGATTTCTAATGGGTTGAAGGACTAAAGGACAATCTTTTGAGTGTGGAACAACTCAATGACAAAGGATACCCACTGGAGTTTAAAATTGGTATGTGCAAAATCTTTGACAACAAAGGTGAATTGATTGTAACCAGGAAAAAAACTAAAGGTAATTTATTTCATCTTAATTCGAAAGTTAGCAACTATTTTATTGAAAAAATAGATGATAACTGGCTTTGGCATAGGAGATTTTATCATATAAATTTTCATAATATTGTTAAAGTGAGTAAGTCCAAGACAGTGAGAGGTTTGCCTCAGTTAGACAAATTGATTAATGCTCTTTGCAAAGAATGTCAGTTAGGAAAGATGACTTCTTCAAATTTCAAAAGCAAATCCTTTTCAGCAGAGCACTTGTTAGATTTGGTTCATACAAATCTTTATGGATCAATAAGAACAAAAAGCATTCAAGGTGACAAATATTTTATGATTCTCACTGATGATTGCTCAAGGATGATGTGGGTCACATTCTTGAAAGATAGGACTGAAGCTTTTGGTAAGTTCAAGGAATTCATGGCCTTAGTTGAGAAAGAGAGCAGTAAGAAGATAAAATGTCTGAGGACAGATCAAGGTGGTGAATTTACTTATAAGGAATTCACTATGTATTGTGAAGAGAATGGTATCAAACAGTAGCTTTCTACACCAAGGACACCATAACAAAATGGTATCGCAAAGAGGAACAACCGGTCAGTTGTTGAAGCGGTTAGGACAATGTTGATACAAGGAGGTGTAGCGAAAACCTTTTGGAGAGAAGCTGTCAGCACAACTGTCTAAATAATGACCCGGGTTCTGGTAAAGAGAGCTAAGGAAAAGACTCCTTATGAATATTGGTATGGAAGATTACCTAATGTTAGCTATTTTAAGATATTTGGTAGCAAACGTTTTATTAAGAGAGGTGATTACATTAACAAATTTGAGGCTAAGAGTGATGAAGGTATATTTCATGGCTATTCCACCAAGAGTAAGACCTACAAATGTTTTAACAACTGGACACAGAGAATTGTTGAGAGTGTTGATGTTAGAGTGGATGAATTTCTTGAAGTCTCAGGAGGAACCAATTTAGAGAAAAAGGATTAAGATCCTTGCATTTTGTTTTTGGAACCAAAAACTGTGAAACCTGAAACCGGCAAGGCAAATTATGATGCACTTGTCCAACAGGAATAGATAAATTTAGAAGAAGATAATGACAACGAAGAAGATGAACCTAAAGATAATGATCATGTTATTCCTAGATATGTGAGATTGAATCACAATCCTGAGCAGATTATTGGAGATAAGGATGCTAGAGTACTAACCAGAAGAAGAATCAGACGAAATTCTTGTATGATCTCCACCATTGAACCAAGAACTGCTAAGGAGGCATTTGGTGATGATCATTGGGTTAAAGCTATGGAGGAGGAATTGGATCAAATTGAGAAGAGCAACACTTGGACCCTAGTACCCTGATCGGTAAATATGAATGTTATAGGTACTAAATCGGTATAGAGGAACAAGTTGAATGAAGATGGTGTTGTGGTTCGCAACAAGGCAAGATTAGTCTTCAAGGGTTATGGACAAGAAGAAGGAGAAGATTATGGTGAAACTTTTGCACCAGTAGCATGACTGGAAGGTGTCATAGCTTTACTTGCATTTGCAGCACATAAGAAGTTCAAGGCATATCAGATGGATGTTAAGTCTGCATTTTTGAATGGGTTATTGGAAGAAGAGGTATTCATAGAGCAGCTAGATGGTTATGCTTTGATTGATGAGAAAGACATGGTATGTAGATTGCATAAGCCTTTATATGGATTAAAGAAGGGACCTAGAGCATGGTATGAAAGGCTTCATACACATCTAATTAAGATATTATTTCTAAGAACCAGTGATGATAGTAACATATATCTCAAGTCTGAAGGAGATGAAATATTGGTCAGTGAAGTATTTGTTGATGATATTATATTTGGAGGTAATGATGTCATGAGCAACAATTTTGCAAATGAAATGAAAATGAGTTTGAAATGTCTTTAGTAGGGAAAATAAAAAATTTCATAGGCTTGCAGATATAGCAAATGAAGAATGGTATTTTCATTACACAGTCTAAGTATGTGAAAGAGGTTTTGAAGGCATTTGACATGAGTGATTGTAAACCAGTTGGAACACCAATGGTTATAGGTTGTAAGTTGTCCAAGGAAGATGAATCTAATTCTATTGATGAGAAGGAATACAAGTCAATGATTGGCAAATTGCACTATGTTGTTCACAGTAGACTGGATATAGCCCATGCGGTTTGTATAGTTGCTAGATTCCAGAAGAATCCAAAGGAAACACACCTGATAGCAACCAAGAGAATCTTTAGATACCTAAAAGGTACTTTTGACTATGGATTATGGTATCCATATGGAGGAAACTTTGATTTGAAGGCATACATAGATGGTGATTGGGCAGGAAATGTTGATGACCGGAAAAGAGCAACCAGTGGAGCATTTTTTCTTGGAGGAAGGCTTGTTTCATGGAGTAGTAAAAAGAAGAGTTGTACTTCACAATCTACTACTGAAGCTGAGCATGTTGCAACTTATATGAATTGAACACAGGCTATTTGGATGAGGCACATTTTGGGAGGTTTTAAGATGAAGATTTCAGAATCTATAAATATTTTATGTGATAATACAAGTGCCATAAATATTTCCAAGAATCCTGTTTTGCACGCACGAACTAGGCATATTCAATTAAAGTATCATTTCTTGAGGGAAAAAGTTCAAAGTAAAGATGTTATCTTAGAGAATGTTTCTACCAAGGAGCAGCTTGTAGATATTTTTACCAAACCTCTTCCTAAGACTACTTTTGAGTATCTTAGAAGTCAGTTAGGGGTTGTCCCTCTTCATGAGGTTAGTTGAGCGTGATGCTGATTGCATCAGTCCCTGAATCACTTGCAGAATTTTACAAGGATTGATGTAGAAGTGGATGTATTCCACAGGGGGAGAATTAAGTTGTAATATGTTATTGATGCATAATGAAAATTTGACATTACATGTTTTACTTTCAATTTGGCATTGCTATCAAAGGGGGAGAAGAATTATGTGTTTATGGGAAGGAAAACTAGTGACAAGCTGAAGACAGACAAATCATGTGAATACATGGTAATGTAAACCAAGATTCCTATTCACAATCACAACAAGCAAGCAGTGGTGTTGATATTTGTATTACCATCAATGCCAAAGGGGGAGATTACTGGTATTTGCATGAATATTGAATTAATGATGTTATGTTGTCATTGATGTCAATTGAACTGGTAATGATATTGTTGATATTGTTATTGTTGTTGATATTGTCTTGTAACCTGTAGGAAGAACTTGGTGAAGTATATTGTAAACCAGTATGTAAGTTTGTGAGTTGAACCGGTAACCGGTGTAAAAGGTTAAACCCTTCTATGTATTGTAATAGGTAAACCTTACCAGTTGTTTTTGCTAAACCTAACCGATTAAGGTTGTTGAATTGGTTATGTTGGTTTATGATCTAATTTTGAGTGGTAATGATGGTGACATGTATGGTCATTGTATGAAGACAAGTTCAAATTGTTTTGGCGCATTTGTTTTCTTTTCTAGGGAATGAGAAAAGTGTATTGCATCTAATGCAAAGCGCGTGATGAGTTACTAAGATCGATGAAGTAGTAATCAAGGAGCAGTTGAAGTTTTCTTGATTGATGCGTTGAGATTGCTATGAAATATAACGGTCATAGTTATAACGATTTATTTGTAATCTCGATGAGAGAATTAGGTTTTTGTTGTGTTACCAATGTAATTGATTTGTATTTAAGGTCGATGAAGTTGTTTTGTTTAATGTTGGCAAGAATTGGCTGAAATCAGTTGAGTGTGTCATTGCTGAACCAGAGAATGAGTCTGTAGTTTGAGTAAAGGTAGATAGAAGATTAAATGGATCTGATCAAGCAAATGTAGTGCTATTTAGGCAGATCAAGCAAACTCCTATTGTTTTCTAGCAATTACACCAAAATTGTAATCCCCTAACCGAGTAAGCTCTAACAAGCTTGGTTACTTACTAAATCCTCTAACAAGGTAGTCCATTAGATAGGATTTTCAAATCCTCTACCGAGGTTACTCCTTACAGGGTATTTTCTTCTAACAAGGCTTTTGTAGACAATCCCTTAATCGGGTGATTCCTAACAGGATCAATTCTTAATAGGACTTTTGTAAAAGCTTTAACAGGCTTGGCTCCTAACAAGGCGAACTTTAGAATAGTTTAGATATTATCTTGTGAGTCCCATCTCACCATGGTTTTTACCTATTTGGGTTTTCCACATATAAATACTTGTGTCATGTGGTGAATATTTTTGTGGTTATGATCTTATTGTTGATTTGATTAACTACTTAACTATTTTTGATAAGGCATGATAACTGGAAGCATTGAGAGATGAAGTATGTTGACATATGATAAAGCATTTTGATGTTTAGAGTTAAATGTTGTTTACTGTTAAGTTCATATAACAATCAACCAATATTCTTATGAGTATTGATCTTGATAGTGGTATTTCATTGATAAGTTTACTTTGTATGATTGAGTTTGAGTTTGGGAAGTTTGTATCAGTTTTTCTATTTACTGATTCACACCTCCCTCTCATTAATCTACCAGATACTTATTCTTTCATCATACCATCAGCTAGCACTACCTACCACCTATCGTTCTTCTTTGCCATAGCAAGCCAACATCTCTCTACTAAGTAAGAAGAAATAAAATAATCTAACACTCCCGAATCAAATAATAGAGAACAAAGGATACCACCTATCACACCTAATGTCTACATAACTGTGGCTTGGTCCTCAGCCTGACAGTTATCAACCGCTGCAAAAACTTGGTGAGACCTGCCTGAACCTCCAACAGTGGGCTTTGTTGGTGTTGTCCTAATGTATGTGATATACACTAAGGATAATGAACTTCTATGTGTCCCTTTTGTCCACGTGCAAAAAATCCTCTTCTGTCATGTACCCTACTGCCAGATGTAGCACTTGGTTGTTGAACACTACCTCTACTAGAGGCTGGCTATAAAATCTGAGCTGGCTGAGAAGGAGTGGGTCTCCTATTACGTTGTTGATGATTGTGACTCCTTTGAGCCAAAAATATAGCACCTCTCACAAAATTTTGACCCTGTGACTGTCTCCTCTTAAACCATTGGCTATAGTGGAAAGAGGTAGGGTGGCTCCTAGAAACACCTGCAAATTATTGCTGAGAACCTCTAGAAGTTTTACCTGTAAGTGGGGCACTAGCTACCTTCCCTCCTTTAGTACCTCCTATACTCGAAGAGTGATCTCCTTGGCAATCCTTGCCTTCTCTATGGCAGCCTCTAAAGTCTTCGGTTCATGCATGTGAACCTCTTTGCCAATGTAGTCTCTAAGTCCCCGCACAAAGTGTTGTATGAGCATCACCTCATCCTCTACTATCCCTACATATTTTTTGAGCTCAAAGAACTTCTACTCATACTCATCTACTGTCATCTTGTTTTGCCTAAGGTTATGAAACTCATCAGACTTACGCTACCTCTAGTGCTTTAAAAGGAATCTAGCCCGGAAATGTTCTAAAACCAACTCCCATGTAACTGTAGTAATCTCCAACTGTAGCTTCCTCTCCTCTGTGCACCACCATGTGAAAGAAAAGTCACGTAGGTGCATAATGGCACAACTAGCCTAGGTGTTACTGCTATATAGATGCATAGAAAAACATCGACTCAAGTCTAATAGCCAATTCTCTGCCTCCATACCTGTACCTAAACCATCAAAGGTGGGAGGACAAGCTCTCAATAAGTCTCTCATATGATTGGATGGTATCTCCTCCTGATCATCAACAAATCTTCTCCTAGGAGAGCATGAGTACTCTCTCTCTCTCCTGATGCTCAGACTGGTGTGACTCCTCTTGTTTATCCTCACCCTATCTATCCACCTCCTACCTTGGTCCTAAATGGAAAATAATCTCTTTCAACGCTGCCACTAACTTGTGAGATTCTACGAGAAGTGAAAACCGAGCCAAGATCTGATGTCGATCATAGATCACATGTAACTCCTCACACAACAGATGATCAAAGATCAAAATAGCTGAATGAAGATAATTTTGATATGAGAGAGAAATAGAGACAAAGAAGAGAATTTGGAGAAGACTCTCACCAAGCTATCACTCCACTTACTTGACTAGTGAAGGTGAGAGTATAGTGCTTATTATATAGAAAAATATAAGCATATACATCCAAGGGGTGCATTAACTCCTATTCCCCATAAAAAGTGGGAGGTTTTACCTTCTTGGTAAATGCCAAAACATGTGGCATAACCTCCTTACATGAAGACAAAAAAGGAGTTGAGAAAGTTGGCACATAAGGCCAAAAGAGGGTGTGAAACCCAACTACCCCATAACCCACTTAGGAAATGACAAAATAGTGGTTATGAGAGGTGGCACAACAAGCCAAAAGAGGGTGTGTAACTCAACTACCCATGTGAGGTGGAGAGTTACACATGTAGCTGAAGTATTTCGCTACGTGTCCTCATATAAACCACTCCTATTAACCTAAGCAAGCTTAAATAATATATGTGTAGGAAAAATAAATACCCCCTAACATAAGGAAAATAAAAAACCTACACTAACATAACTATGGTATTTCATCACAACCAGGTCACTCCTAGCACGGCTCAGTATGGTGTGACTCCTCTGAAACCTCGAGACAAGGATTCCTATGAGTCCCCATGCGATCGCTAGGACCATGTCCACATCCTCTACACATAGCAGGCATCCCAATTGGACAAGATACTAGGGAACACTATAAGCCACTAAACTAGGAAACTGTAACAAATAAATAGTAGGGATAAAACCGCTAGACTATCCCATGCTAAACATTTAACTATCATAATGGGCTCACACATAACTAGAGTACCCAGTGCAGAACCCGAAACTCATGAGTTATGCTCTAATACCAAATTGTGTATTTTCTACCAAAAAACCCTAGGGAACTTACACTAGCCACCTAGAAATGGAGTAATTTCTTTTGTTTACTAATTAAGTTTCCATTATACATACTCTAAGTAGCATGATTAAGAATTAGTTCACTTAATCTCATCGTAGTGTTGAATCTTAAACATTGATTGTCCAACTAGGTTCTTGACATAAGCGAAAACATGATTGCATAGTCACATTTAGCTCCCTAGAGTATATTGACGCCACCACTTAATTACATACTAACTTTGTGATTCTTAGTCCATGCATTAGATTTACAATCAACATGACAATGCATATATGCACTTAATGATCTATCTATCATAATGTCTCCACATGAGGGTTTTCTACATAAGATTCCCTCTAATATCTCAATGCATTCTACCATCGATAATGCTTAGTACCTACTTAACTACATAGGAAGTAAACCCCTCTATACACTAGCTCCTTCTAGGAACCTAAACCAATCAATCCTAAAAGTCTACATGCCTAAGCCTACCTAATTCATTGGCACTTTATACTCTTTCTAGTGCATGACACCAAATGAGGAGCTTCTATCATATGCACATTACTTATAATTACACATTCTGTGTATACATGATTACAATGCATTAAACTAGATGATCTATCACACCATGCAATGTGTAATTACTAACTCTCATCCTAGAACATACATGCTACTAAATGCTTATGCCTTAGAATGCTAAGGGAGAGCTCCTACTACCATTATCTTAATATTTCTATCACTACCCACAAGCAATATACATCACTGAAATACCATACAATCAAGTACTGCCATTAAGTTAACTGGACTATTACGGCCCATACACATAATGCATTACCTATAATCCATTCAATATATTGCTGTCCTAAGACTCATGCATACTCGCTTATCTATATTTCTTTATGAATATTGACATTGTCTACACGTTGATTGTCTTATTATTGCCACCATACTAATGAGTTTATAACCATTTATATCCCTTAATGTAGTCAATCTTCTAAGCCTTGCTGTAATTTCCAGCCCCTTGGCTAATTTACTTCCCATGATCCTAACTAATATCTTTATTGTGTATGTCATGTTTTGTACCCCTAACATTAATGGCTTGATGAGGTATTGTTTAAGAGTTATTACATAGGTTTTAGAGTCTCATAGACATGATCTAACATCTTGTATCCACATATACATGAAAATACCTCATTCTATAGTTAGCAACATAACATGATGAAAGTAAACAAATACATCTTTTCTACATTACAACATGGAACTAACTATATCTATAAATCCATTACATGTCATGATAATATCACATAATTGTTCAAATTGCTGCTCCACACATATTTCCCATTATGAGCACATAAGATACAACTTACTAAGTACATTACAGCATAAATATGATGATCTCATCACAAGTGTTTAAGTCCTTACAGATGTTTACAATGCTGTCCAAAAGTGGCATAACCATTCATAATTCAATGATAAATATGAACCATTAAATGACAATATCATATGAATAACTTCTTTGGATGCCTAAGTATAATGTATAATCATGGATACACTACATACTACTATTACAAAGTCCATATGATCATAAGATTTACTAAATATTTTAAGTGGTTCCAACACTATTACATAAAAAGTACATCTCATAAGCCATAAAGGTTGATACATAAACCTGCTCCATAGAATCCATAGCCATCATGAATAAAGATCCAAGTCCATACACAACAAGCACAACAACAAGAAGGGAAAAACCTAAATGGAAAAAAGCTCCAACCATCCAACCAATGTGGAACCTACAAGGAACCACCCCTTGAGCTAGGAGATGTTGCTAGGTCCCAACTCACACACTAAACCTAGGTTGACGATTTTAACCAAAGGGACTATCACAATAGACTTTCACACAGACACAACCAAACACCAATACGAACAATGATCAAAAAAACTCTAGAGGCCGACACAACATCAATAAAAAGATTAAAAAGTGAAACATAAGGGGAACACATGTACAAGGGAGTGTCATAACATGCCAAACCAAGAACAAGGCACTAGCCTAAGGGCATGCAGATCCATCTCAACCATTGAGGGACAAAGGTAGATGGCTTTCCATCTCCATGGTCTTCTCATGCTCAGCCTAAAATATCCTCCCTAGGACTGAGTCATGAGGCACTGTCAATTTTATTATCTTTTAATTGTCTAACTACCCATACCCATTCATTAATTAGTTATCACTTGATTAAAATATAGTAAAATCTCTTATGCCCATGAGGTCAGGACTTCATGCATCCTTACAAGGAACCTCGTGATAGTGCATATCTCATGACCCCGAGGTGTCGTAAAAGGGCCCACTCCCTTTGCATGGACCAATAAGAAACAATACAAGAGGCTCAAGATTAGAGAATAAAACTGAAATAAAACACATCATGCAACACCCAACTAAGCGTAGATACATACATAAGAAACTCAAATGTCAACATATGAGAAAAGATGAGCCCCTCGACCAAATAAATACATACTTCAAGTCATTAAGTTGTTGCAACCAATTAAACACAACCCAACAAGGTCTTCACTCTTTTTGTCATAAAATTTGAGTAGTTAAAATAATTCAACTTCTCATGGAAATAGCATCATGAGGCATTTCCAAATGACATCTTAATCTTGCATCAAACAAAGAATGAAATCTGAAATTAAAATTTAATCCAAACCACACCTAAATAATTGTCCTCCAATTTCCAAGGCAATAGGCATGACACAAAGACTCCCATAGTGAAAAACAATAATGAAACATGTTGGGACAGCGATGATATCATGCTTAGTCAGTGCTATCACTTGCGAGCTCTCCCCAAATCAAGGATAAACTTTACAAATAAACACATATAGACTCCTTGGCTAAACATTACTTGACTCTTACAACCAATAAACATAAACACATGGCTGGAACAAATAGATTAAACAATCAAATAACTATCGTTGCTTACATAAATACATATATTAAAACCATGACATACTCAGAAAATTTGAAAAGGAGAAACAATTCGAATTTCAATAATAATCTGAGAAAATCACATATTCTTAAACACTATATCGCTAGCCTACCATCAAATTGGGTAGTTGAAGCACAAATGAATGGATCATTAATGAATTCATAACACAAATTTTGTAAATAATAATGCAAGTCAGGTGAATGAATTTTACACCCCATGCATCTGTAGGTGGGATGAAATTATTTCTTGTAGAGGAAATTAAAAAAAAAATTACAGGTTTGAATTAAGGCATTGTGGTGTTGTTCAGCAACACCCACCATGATATTGGTGGGCTGCTACACCCACCATATCATGGGTGGTGCTGCTCCACCACCATGATATTGGTGGTGTCGTGGCACCACCATGTGGTGGGAGGTGCTAAGCACATCCACCTCATGGTGTTGCCACAAGAACACCATGTCGTGGGGGTGCAGGCACCCACCATGATATGGTGGATGCCATGACATCCCCCATATTGTGGGTGGTGCTATAGCACCCAACCCACAATGTGGGTTTAAAATCAATACAACTGGAAAAAGATTAAAAAAAAATAAAGAATTAAAATAAGGGGCGACAAAAATAACATCAGCAACCCATAAAAGAAATAATCATGGGTGTAAAAATAGAATATGGGCAGTAAATTAACTTGCCAAGAACATAAAACTCCCCTCCACAACTAGGGCACAGACTCAATTTTTACAATAAAACAGAATTATAAACAAAGAGCTACAAAATCACAACTCCAAGACAATATGTGAAGGTTCAAACAATAAATTTTCAGACATTACCAAATGATCTTAACACCAAATGTAAGAGGAGGGAAAATGTTGAATTCCTTCACAATGAAATTCTCAAATTTAGATTTCCAAACAAATATTCAATAGAATCTAATTGAACTCAATTTCTTCCCATTTCCACAGTAAGGAATTCATAATACAACACTAATAAAACCAATAGCTAAATCAATCCTTTAGTATCTGATTTCCCAAACAATCCAACACAAGAATACACAACATTCAAATTCTGAAAACAAAATAAAAGAGAAGAAGAGGGTAACCAACCTCCTTCCTATGTTATGGCAGGGTTCCTCTGAAAAGACCTTCCCTCTAACTCCAGAACAACAACAATCTCTTCTCCAAATGAATCCTCAAGTTGCCAACCAAACTAAAATTTCCCCAATTCTCCAAATTTGCAGCCAGAGAGAATAATTGCAGAGAGGTAAAAATGGATGTCGAAGAGGCCGAATTGCATTCATCGGAAGAATTAAATCCCAAAAGGAAAGCAACTAAAACCCTAGCCAAAAAAATAACCAATGGGAATATTTGATTAAAATATTCCCCTACTACCAACTTCATGAAATTTGAAAATCTACTTTCCCATTTTCTTTCATGAGATTTTAAAATAAATAAAAATAGAAAATCGAACATTAGAATATAAAAATAGGACATTTATTTATAATTTACCCCTTATTGACATTATTATTCTATTTCTACTTATTAAATATACTAATAAATAAACTTATATAAATAGTCAAATAGATCGATTAATTAAATAATCGGACTCCACAATAATAGCTAAATAGAAACTAAATTTGACATTAAATAAATAGTATAATTAAAGTAGTCAAAGTAAATTATTAATAAAAGATTAAAATCATCAATAAGTTAATAAGGTTAATAATGTGAAATACATAAATAAACTCAATAAATCAAGTCAAGTTAAAAATAAATCATTAAATTCGATCTCAAAATCCCAATTGAATATTAACTCAAGTTCAAACGTGGAAAAATAATAAATAATTAAAAATCATTAAATTATAATAATTCGAAATAACACTATTACTAATAAAGTCACAACTTAGTATTAAATAGCCACTCAGTCACATCCAATCAATTACCATGATTTAAATAAATCAAATAATAAATCTATCACTATACTCAATGAACTTCAATCGAATAACTGAATAACTGGATAATCAAACTCACCATGCCACATACTCACAAGTCATGACAATGATGACGACATGGTGAACTTTTCCAAGACTAACGACAAGGACTCGATGTCAAACCTAGACCTAGAGTGTGGGTAGGGAACCAACAATATCTCTAAACCACATATTTGCTATCAAGAAGAGACACACTCGCACCTGTAAAGCCAAGGGAGCTTGTACCAGGTTGCCTGGAAGGAATGAATGTCCTAGTACCTGCAAACCTACAACCACCACGAAGATACATGTGCATATTCATATATATGCAAAATAGGCAGGTGGATGGATATCACAATGACACATCTCGCCCATAATGAGTGATGTAACATTGATCCCCCATGAAGACATTCAAACAATATCCATATAGTGAACATATAACTCATGAAACATCGCATCATAAGAAAATCAAAATAGGGTTAGTATATCCATTCCAAAGTGAGGCATGATCCATAAAATCCATCAAAGCACATGATAATTCAAAATGCCATCTAGAAATCATAACTAGTCATGATCAAAGTCAATAACATCAATAGTATAAGATCATGTAATGTCTATCATCAAAAGCATCAACTAAGAATGTAAATAGTCATAATCAGTATCCATGCATCATACAAGTCAAATCATATCAATCGCACATAATTAAAATGTCTAACCGAGTCAATACAAAAAGAGGCAAGAGTCTGCTCAAGAGTGGGCACTACACTTTTCTGAAGTAGGATGTAAGATGATTAAGGGTGTTGTGGTGTCAAGTTTAGCACTTTGTATAAGCTATAAGAATACACTATTGAATGTAATAGCACTTATGTAGAAAGTAAACCTGTGGATACTTCATCAAAAAAATTGAGAGTTTCACCTTCAGTAGATGGATATGGCTTTTGGGTACGTAAGGGTGCTCTTTCTTCTGAAGAAAACTTACCTGCAAAGAAGACTATGTTATGGTACCTAATGCTTGACCACATTGGAGAAAAGGTTCTAAGGACCCTGAAAATAAAAACCTTGTTGAAGGCTTGAATGATTGTAATCTCGACTTTGATTTTTGTGAGCATTACATTTATGGAAAACAAAACCGCATTCAGCTTTGCTTGACTTCTCATAAATCTTGTGGTGTTTTGGATCCTATTCATTCTGATGTGTTTGGTCCTATAGATGCTCCTTCGATTGGAAAATCCACATATTATATTTTATTTATTGATAATTTTAGTAGGAAATGGGTTTATTTTCTAAAGAGTAAATTTGAAGTTTTCAATTGATTTAAAGAATTTAAAGCAATGGTTTAGTTGTATACTGGAAACAAAATTAAATGTTTGAGTACTGATAATGGTGGTGAATTTTCTTCTAATAATTTTGATAGATTCTATAAAGACTATGGCATTAATAGACAAAAGACAACTTTGTATTATCCATAGTAGAATGGAGTTGCAAAAAGAATGAATAGGACACTGATGGAGAAGGTTAGGAGTATGCTAAGTGGTGCTAATCTAAAATAAAATATTTGGGCTGAAGTTGTTGCCACTCCTTGGTACCTAATTAACAGGTCTCCTACATCAACCCTTATTGATATAATTCCTATAGAAGGATGGTTATGTCAAAACCCTTCATTGAGACATCTTAGAGTTTTTGGTTCCAAGGCATATGTACATGTGCCAAAGGAGAAGCAGAAAAAGTTGGAGAACAAGGTTGTGAAATGTATCTTCATCGGGTATAGTTATGGTGTGAAAGGATACAAGGTTTGGGACCTAGTTGCACAAAAGGTAATTCATAGTAGAAGTGTTTCAAAGAAATCAAGTCTCCTTCTGTTACATTTAGCCAGAACAAACTAAAAAGGAATATGTGATTCAATTCCCTTCTACACCCAGAGGAGTTAAATCAAGACCCCTAGATAGGCAGGAAGTTGAGGAGAGCTCGTCTAGCTCTGAATCTTCAGAAGAGGAGGAAGAACCTCCAACTCATCTTGTTCAAAGGTCTACAAGACATAGACAAACACCTGAAAGGTATTCACCTGATGTTTGGAGATGTATTTTTTCTTTGAATACTAATGTAGATAAACTAAAATCTATAGAAGAGGCATTAGGTATGAATGATGCAAAATCCTAGAAGATTGCTATGGAAGAAGAAATGGTAGCTTTGAAAAATAATGACACATGGGAAATTGTACCATTGCCGGAAGGATGGAAACATGTTGGTTGTAAATGGGTGTTCAAGTAAAAGATTGGTTTCGATGAAAGTATTGAGAAGTATAAAGTGAGTTTGGTTGCAAAAGGCTATTCTTAGGTTGAGGGTGTTGATTATGCTACGATGTTTTCTCCTATTGCAAAAATGACCTCTATGAGATTTTTTCTTTTTATTGCTGTTGCTTATGATTTATAGGTTGAGCAAATGGATGTGAAACAAATTTCCTTCATGGTGATTTGGAGGAGGATATTTATATGACACATCCAAAGCAATATGTGGTAAGAGGTAAAAGCAATTTGGTCTGTAAATTAAAGAAATCCCTGTATGGCTTCAAACAGAGTCCTAGGATGTGGTACCTGAAATTTGATACATATGTGTTGAGTTTGGGATTAGAGAATTCTAAATAATACCAACAAGCTTCTGGTGTGTGGGCACTTGTCTATCACCCCTATGATATAAATCTATGTCAGCCACTCTACTTCTCCCCTATCTATAATGGCCTGGAAGGTCAAGGTAGTTGGGTTTCATACCCAAGTGAACCTCAGCATACACCTGTTGAGAAAAGCATAATGGTATTTGGTCATTATTAGGAAAATGACCATGAGAAGCTAAGAAACATGGGTATATCTTCTCAACCACTCGTGGATCGATGCACTATGTCACCTGGTATGCTCTAACCTTACCCTTCTCTTGATACTGGGAAAAACATCATTCTTTAATGACTTGCTTGGGGACTTTCTTCTACACATCCTCCAAGGAATCAATACCCCTAACCTCATCCCTTAACTACCTAAAAATGGAATCAATAACATGTGGGGCATATGATGTGTGAGTCCCCAATCTATATCTCAATGTCTGTAAAGTACTGTAAATGGCTTCGCATGTATGCTTGTACACACCATCCATCTGTGGATCATCTAAAATAGATATCAACGTCTACATCTCATGATCACAGTGACAAAATATAGTAACATTATTTGGCACCTAATCCTGTTGTGTAGGTTGTGTATGAGGAGCCTAATTTGGTTGTACAGGTTGTGTATTAGGACCCTTATCCTCCATCTATAGATAGGTGTCATAAAGTCATAATTTAAATGTTACAAGTGTATGTATGAGAGCAGAAACACACATAATGAGCATTCAAATTAAAATGTTAAATTAAAACATTAAATTAATATTGTATTGTAATGTAATATTCAAGAGAGAGAGAGAGAGAGAGAGAGAGAGAGAGAGAGAGAGAGAGAGAGATCATTAAAGAGCATTAAATTAAAACATGAAGCTCACATTCAAATTAAAACAATAGAGAGAGAGAGATCATTAAATCAATATCATATGTTAAATTAAAACATTAATGAGAGAGAGAGGGAGATCATTATTGAGAGAGAGAGAGAGAGAAAGAGCTCATTAATCAGAGAGAGATATATATCATTATAGATCATTAAATTAAAACACATAAAGAGTGCATTCAAATTATAACATTAAAGAGAGAGAGAGAGAGAGAGAGAGAGAGAGAGAGAGAGATCATTAAATCTATATCATGTGCTAAATTAAAACATTAATGAGAGAGAGAGAGAGTGAGAAAGATCATTAAAGATCAATAAATTAAAACGCATGAAGAGTGCATTCAAATTAAAACATTAAAGAGAGAGAGAGAGAGAGAGAGAGAGAGAGAGAGAGAGAGAGAGAGAGAGAGAGAGAGAGAGAGATCATTAAATCTATATCATGTGTTAAATTAAAACATTAAAAAGAGAGAGAGGGAGACCATTAATGAGAGAGAGAGAGATCATTCATCAAAGAGAGAGATCATTAAAGATCATTAAATTAAAACACATGAAGAGTGAATTCCAATTAAAACATTAAATAGAGAGAGATATATATCTAGACACTAAATTAAAGCATTAAATTTCTATTGTTTCATAATGTAATATGTTAAAAAAATTCCAAGGTTTTCTAAAAATATTGAAATTTAACAAATAAAGGTAAGAGAGAGAGAGAGACAGGGAGATACTAATTCAAACAATATTTATAGTACAAATGTGTATTTTAAATTTTAACATTAAATTAAATATATCACTAAACATTGAAATATATAACTAAACATTGAAAAATCATATGGTGTTAATGGTTCAAATAGTGTCCTAAGGGGTCATGTATGGTCTTGTTAGGGGGCATATGGGGTCCTAAGGAGTCACACATGGTGTTATAACACCGTATGACCTCTTAGGACACTATATGAACCCTTAGGACATCATATGGTCCTAATGGTTCATATAGTGTCCTAAGGGGTCATATGGTTGTTGGATATTGGAGAAATTGTTGTACATTTTTGTTGCTAGGATATGTTGTTGTCATTGATGTCAATATATTCCTGTGAATTGCTTTGGTGTGTGTAGATTGGAAAGATCTTATGATTCAGTTTTGCAGTTTTATTTTTCTTTGCAGAGTTCGGTATTTCCTCCAGTATATTCTGGTGTGATCAGATCTAGTGTTGAGTCTTAAAGACGATGTTTGGGATGGTCTTTTGTATCTTCATTTTAGATGTATCATTCTTTGGTTCTCTGCAAGTTATCTTTCTTCGTGACAGTTGTTGATTGGTTATGTTCTTGAGTTTTCAGATGTTGATCGATGAAGATTTGATAAGTGGTGTTGTTGTCGCTATTTCTGATGATTATAACATACTTGCTAGTATCTCCTAATTATGTCCTATTTATTTTCATGATCCACAATGATTGTTGTGTGATTTTTTTATTATTTTTCTAAACTGGTTATGATTTTCGTGTTATGCGGTATTTCTGGTGGTGTAGTGTGTTGCAGTTGTTCTTGGAATGATTTCTCATGGATTTGAGCATTTGGGAATTTAAATTAGGTCCATGTTATGTCATGTAAATCATTATATTAGTCTGGTGGTCGATCTTTGTATCCTGTGATGTAATTTTGTAATTGTGAGTTGAGGTTTTAGTTGACCTTGTTATTAAGGTTGATGAGTTCTATAAATAGGTGATATATTCATGTAATTTAGATATAGAGGTTATGTATGTATTATCAGAGAGTGGTGTATGTATGATCAATTGATTGATCTTCAGTGTTGTGATTGAGGAGAGATTGGTGTTGCAGAGCAGATAATTATACTTAACCAGAACTGTAATAAGGCATTTGGAGATGCTATTCTTTTAGTTTATTTCTTTTGGATTGTAGTCTAAATCTTTTAGTAAGTCAGTGAGACTTCCCTAATGGTTATAGCCTTCTGGGTCATTATCTTCTAAGCAATGAGCTCTAGGCAGTGTGCATAAATGTATGTGCATTTCCCATTGTAATATTTTCATATACTACTGTAGAGTATCATCTTACTGCGGGTAGGTTCCCATCGTGGTTTTTCCCTTAACCGGTTTTCCATGTCAAAATATTGGTGTTGTGTATTGTGCTATTAATTTGCTTATCTTTATTATTACTATAGTTTATCAGATCTTTTTTTTTAGTTAAGTTTGTAGATCCAATGAAAACTGATTCACTCCCCTCCCCCTCTCAATTTTACTCCTTTCTACTGTTAACAATTGGTATAAGAGCCTAGATCCTCCAGAAGAAGGTTAACCATTTGAGGAGATCCAGGATGGCAGCTGCAGGTGTTATCTTTAAGAAGAACAGTCTAAGATTTGATGGAAGTAACTATGCTATATGGAAGAACCGGATGGAAGTGTACTTGAAATGTCTTGGAGAAGATTACTAGAAGATTACAAAGAATGCTTATTCTGCTCCTCTGAATGGATCATTTACTAATGATGAAATAAAGGAAGTTGAACATAATATTAGAGTGAAGGAAGCATTGCTTAGTTCCCTGACTGAATCTGAGATGACAAATGTAATGGGACTTTAGATCGCACATGAGATCTATGAGAAGCTTGAAATTCTCTATGAAGGAGATAAACTAGTGAAAGTTGCTAAGCTATAGAGTTTGAAAGGAAAGTATGAGATGTTGAAGATGGGGAGATGATGAGAACATACATTCTTTCATGGATAAGGTGAATGACCTTGTCTTTGGTATCAAATGTGCCAGTGCAATGCTTGAAGAAGATGAAATTGTTGCTAAACTGATGAGATCTTTGTCTCCTGCTTATAAACATAAGGTTGCTGCTATTGATGAGATCCAGAGTGTGACTATAGTGAAAAGAGATATGCTGGTTGGAAGGATTGTTGCATTTGAGCTAAGTGAATTTGGAGAATCACATGGAAATTTTGAGACTTCATTTAGAGAATCAGTATCTATATTTGGAAATTTGAAGTATGATCCTAACGAGTGTCGAATATCTAAATATAAAAGAGAGAGAAGAGAGATGGAAGAGAAAGAAAGAAAGAGAGTTGGATGAGTTCGAAGCATTGATTGCTCAGGTTTTTCCTAAAGGAGACCGTAAGTACATGATGGAAAGTTTCCTTTGAAATGTCTCTCTTGCAATAAGATAGGACATTTTTCTTGTAGATGCCCAGAGAGAATAGCTAAATATGGCAGGCATGATAAGTTTGATAAGCATGATAGGAATAATAGATATGAGAAGCATGAAAAGTATGATAAGCCTTATAAGTCTAACTTGAAGTATAGGATTCAGAAGAACTTTTATTATGTTGTTGATGAAGGTGTTACAAATGAAGAATTGGAAGGAGATGAAGTTGTGTTTATTGCCATTAAAGAAGATAGACCAGTACATGTTGATTCCACTAGCTGTTCTATTGAGGAGAAAGCTTTAGCTACTAAAGTTGAAGAGAAAGATGAATGGGTGATTGACAGTGGTTGTTCACATCATATGACTGGTGATAAAAGAAAATTTGTGTATGGAAAGATATGATTATGGAATAGTAATATTTAGAGATGACAAAGCCTATGTGATCCATGGTAGAGGTTTTATTTATTTTGATGGCAAGTATAACACTAATGATGTCTTGTATGTTGAAGGTTTGAAGCATAATATTTTGAGTGTTGGACAGATGGTTGATAAAGGTTATGATCTACAATTCAAGGATGGAAAATGCAAGATCCTAAATGCCTCTGGTATAGAGATTGCATCTAGAACTAAGACTAAAGGTAACATTTTTCACTTGAATATAATCCATGATGCCTCTATATTACTTGTGACCTACAAAAAAAAACTAAGGCTCTGATACCATGAAAATGAAAATGCTAAGGATCAAACAAATTTAATTCAAGCACACAAAATAGACGTAAATCTCCCTTGTTGAATAAGGCAACCAAGACGAGTATAAATAAGATGAGAGATCCAACTAAGCCCATAAATGGAGGGAAAGGGGGTGGAAACCACACCTCAAAAGAGGGGAAAGGTGGTGGACACCACTCCTCCATTGGGGAAAGGTGGTCACAAAAGGGGTGACACCACCCACATAAATGAGCTAGGCTTACCCCACAAAGATTCTTATAAATGCGAATATAAAATACACACTAACACTTTTTGAAGGAGAAATCAAAAGCATTGGACAAATTCAAGATATTCAAAGAAAAGGTGGAGATTGAGTCTGGACTGAAGGTGAAATGTCTAAGATCTGATAGAGGTGAAGAATTCTATTTTGGCGAGTTCAATTCATTCTATGAGAAGAATGGGATTAGAAGACAATTATCTACTCCTAGAACCCCACAAAAAAATGGAGTTGTTGAAAGGAAGAACAGTAATGTCGTAGATGTTGCAAGGACTATGCTGATTGAAGGAAATGCTATGAAGATCTACTGAGAGAAGATAATAGCACCATTGTACACATTCAACAGAGTTCACATCAAAGGTGATACCGGTAAGAACCCTTATGAGCTATGGTTTGGTCATGTTCCTATTGTGAGATATTTAAGAGTATTTGGTAGAGAATGTTATATCAAGAGAGATGAGGACATAGAAAAGTTTGATGTTAGAAGTAAGGAAGGAATTTTCTTGGGATATTCAACAAAGAGAAAAGCCTACCGATGCTACAATAAGAGACTAAGAAAGATAGTAGAAAGTGCAAATGTGAAGGTGGATAAGAACCTTGGAAAAGAGATCAGAGCATGTGGATATGATGATGGATAACATTTTGCTTTAGCTCCTATTCAGACTGAAGAACCGAAGCAGTCTGATCTGGTAGAGAGAGTTAATCTGGATGTTGTCATTGAAGATGAAGAAGTGCAGGAACCTGAAAAATTAGAATAATGAAAAGACTCCAAAGTATCTAAGATTGAATCATTTAGAAAATCAGATTATTGGTGATAAAAAAAAAAGATGTGATGACTAGAAGAAGGTTAGCTACTGAAGAGGTATGTTTGATTTCTAAAATTGAACCTAAAGATGTTGTTGAAGCTTACAAAGATGAAAATTGGATGAGAGCTATGAAAGAAGAATTAGATTAGAATGAAAAGAGAAACACTTGGGAAATTGTGCCTAGACCTAAGAATAAGAACATTATAGGTACTAGATGGGTATTTAGGAACAAACTGAATGAGGCCGATGAAGTTTTTAGAAACAAAGCAAGACTAGTTTGCAAAGGATATTCATAGAAAGAAGGGATTGACTACAAGGAGACTTTTGCTCTGGTGGCCAGACTTGAAGTTGTTAGATTGTTACTTGCATATGCTGCTTGTAAACATTTCAAGGTATATTAGATGGATGTCTAATCTGCCTTTTTGAATGGTGATCTTGAGGAAGAAGTCTACATTGAGAAACCTAATGGATTTTTATTATCAAATTATGGGGACATGGTATGCAAGTTGAAGAAATCTCTTTATGGATTGAAACAAGCCCCTACAGCTTGGTATGCTAGACCAAATAAGTATTTGTTGAAATTGGGATTCAATAAAGGTGTTGTTGATTATAATGTGTACTTTAAGATAGAGAATGATAACATCTTGATTGTTGAAGTCTTTGTCGATGATAGTATCTTTGGAGGTGATGATGACTTGAGCATGATGTTTTTCAGTGATATGCAAAACTAATTTGAGATGTTTATGATTGGTGATATGAAATTTTTCTTAAGTTTATAGATTTCATAGATTGGAAAAGATATATTTAAATCTCAAACTAAATATGTGAAGGAATTGTTGAAAATTTTTGGGGTAGATGACTCCAAACTGGTTGGAACTCCTGTGGTGACTGGTTGTAAATTGTCTAAGAATGATGAATCTCCGAAAACTAATTAGAACTTGTATAGATCTATGATTGGTGGACTGTTATATCTTACTCAGACTAGACCGAACATTATGTATGTTGTGTATGGCTGCTAGATATCAAGCTAATCTGAAAGATATTCATGTCACTACTGTGAAGATGATATTTAGATACTTGAAGGGAACTATGGATTATGGTTTGTGGTATCTAAGGAATGATGATTTCATGCTATGTGCTTACACTAATGCTAATTTGGTTGGTGATGTAGGCGACTGGAAGAGCACTACTGGTGGAGCATTCTTTTTGGGTAAGAAATTGGTTTCATGGGATAGTAAGAAACAAGATTCAATATCTTTATACAATGCTAAAATTGACTACATTGTTGTTGCTAGTAATTGCACTTAGGTAATTTGGATCAGGCAAATATTGAAAGATATCAGAGTTATCTATGATGAGCCTACTGTCATATACTGTGATAATTCCAGTGCTATTAACATGTCAAATAATATGGTGCAACATTCAAAGACCAAGCATGTGTCAATCAAATATCATTACTTGAGAGAGCAAGTCAATAAAGAGAAGGTGAAACTGGAGTATGTATCTACAAAGGAATAAATTGTTGATATTTTCACTAAGCCTTTTCTTCCAGACACTTTTGTCTATTTGAGAGACAAGTTAGGGGTATCCACCCCTCCTGGTAACAACTAGATGCATTAGGTTGCATCAATCTAGTAGGCTTCAGAGCCTTATCTTTTTATCCAAATTGATGAGTTGGTGTTGCTCCTCTGGTGGAGTAGTCTATGTTTTTGGGGGAGAGACTCCTGAGATTCATGTTTCTATTTTGGGGAGAGAGAGTTTGGTTATCCATTTTGAGATCTTTGGCATTGTTGTCAAAGGGGGAGAGAGATCATGTGAAAAATTGCTTTATATGTCTTGATCTTAGGGGGAGTTTGTTGGAGATATCTTCTTTCTTTGCATTGATTGTTTTTCACATTCATATGTTGCCATCAATGTCAAAGGGGGAGATTATTGGATGTTGATTCTGCTTGGATATGTTGTTGTCATTGATGTTAACATATTCCTATGAATTGCTCTAGTGTGTGCAGATTGGGAAGATCTTATGATCCGGTTTTGCAGGTTTGTTTTGCTTTACAAAGTTCGATATTTCCTCTAGTATATTCTCGTGTGATTAGATCTAGTGCTGATTTTTCAGGATGATGTTTAGGATGTTCTTGTGTATCTTCATTTCAAATGGATCATGATTTGGTGCTCCACAAGATATCTTTCTTTGTGACAGTTGTTGATTGGTTGTGTTCTTGAGTTTTTAGATGTTGATCAATGAAGATTTGATAAGTGGTGTTGGTGTAGTTGTTTTTGATGATTCTAATGTTCTTTTTGGTGTTTCCTAATTGTGTCAAATTTTTTTTAGTGATCTGCATTGATCATTGTGCGAGTTTTTGGTGATTTTTCTGAACTGATGATGATTTTCATGTTATGCGGTATTTCTGATGGTGTAGTAAGTTGCAATTGTTCTTAGCATGATTTTCGATGGAGTTGAGCATTTGGGAATTTTAGTTAAGTCCATTTTATGTCATTTAAATCATTATATTGTTCCATTGGTCGATCTTTGTATCGTGTGATGTAATTTTGTAATTGTGAGTTGAGGGTTTAGCTTACCTTGTTATCAAGGTTGACGAATTGTATAAATAGGAGATACATTCATGTAATTTAGATATCGAGGTTGTGTCTAGATTATCAAAGAGTGGTGTATGTGTGATCAAGTGATTCATCTTCACTGTTGTGATTGAGGAGAGATTGGTCTTGTAGAGCAGACAATTGTGAATAACTGGAACTGTAATCAGGCATTAGGAGATCCTATTCTTTTAGTTCATTTCTTCTAGATTGTAGTCTAAATCTTGTAGTAATCCAGTGAGACTTCCCTGAGGGTTGTAGCCTTATGGGTCATTATCTTTTGAGTAGTGAGCTCTAGGCAGTGTGCCTGAATGCAAGTGCATTCCCCATTGTAATATTTTCACATACTACTATAGAGTATCATCTTACTGTGGGTAGGTTCCCACCATGGTTTTTCCCTTAACTGAGTTTTCCATGTCAAAATCTTGGTGTTGTGTCTTATGTTATTAATTTGCTTATCTATTTTTATAGTTAGGTTTGTAGATCTGATGAAAAACATTTCACCCCCCTCTCAGTTTTCCTCCTCTTTGTTGCTAACAATGATGTCATTAGGGGTCATATGGGGTCCTAAGGGTTCATACATGGTGTTATAACAAAGTATGACCCCTTAGGACACCATATGAACCATTAGGACATCATAAGGTCCTAATGGTTCATATGGTGTCCTAACAGGTCATATAGTGTCATTAGGGGTCATATGGGGTCCTAAGGGGTCACACATGGTGTCCTAATGGTTCATATGTTATCCTAAGGGTTCATGTGGTGTCTTTAGGGGTCACATGGGGTCATAAGGGGTCACACATGGTGTTAGAACACTATATGACCCCTTAGGACACCATATGAACCATTCAGACATCATATGGTCCTAATGGTTCATATAGTGTCCTAAGGGGTCATATGGTGTCGTTAAAGGTCATATGTGGTCCTAAGGGGTCACACATGGGTTTAGAACACCATATGATCCCTTAGGACACCATATGAACAATTAGGACATCATATGGCCCAAATGGTTCATATAGTGTCCTAAGGGGTAATGTGGTGTCGTTAGGGGTCATATGGGGTACTAAGGGGTCACACATGGTGTTAAAACACTATATGACCCCTTGGGATAACATATGAACCATTAGGACATCGTATGGTCCTAGTGGTTCATATAGTGTTCTAAGGGGTCATGTGGTGTCGTTAGGGGTCATATGGGGTCCTAAGGGGTCACACATGGTGTTATAACATCGTATGACCCCTTAGGACACTATATGAATCATTAGGACATCATATGATCCTAATGGTTCATATAGTGTCCTAAGGGGTCATATGGTGTCGTTAGGGGTCATATGGGGTATTAAGGGGTCACACATGGTGTTATAACACTATATGACACCTTAGGACAACATATGAACCATTACAAATGGTGTCCTTAGGAGTCATATGGGGTCCTAAGGGGTCACACATGGTGTTGAACATTGTATAACCCCTTAGGATGTACCATATGAACCATTAGAATGTTGTATGGTCCTAATGGTTCATATAGTGTCCTACGGGGTTATATGGTATCGTTAGGGGTCATATGGCGTTGTAAGGGATCAAATGGAATCATTAGGGGTCATATGGGGTCATAAAGGGCCAAACATGTGTTAGAACACCATATGACCCTTTAGGACATCATATTGTCCCAAGGGTTCATATGGTGTCTTAAGGGGTCATGTTGTGTACTAGGATTTTTAAAAGGGTCGTAGAGGATTTAATTTAAATTGAGTTTTCTTAAAACAATTATGACGTTTTTCTAAGTTCTAATTTTTCTAATGTTTTAATTTATTATCTATGTTTTCTAATTTTTAATTTATTATCTAATTTTCCTAACATTTTAGTTAATTATCTAAATTTTATAACATTTTTCTAAGTTTTAATTTATTATCTAATTTGTCTAACATTTTAATGTATTATCTAAGTTTTCTAACATTTTTCTAAGTTTTAATTTTGCTAATGTTTTTCAAAAAACTTTCTAAGTTTTAATTTAGTATGTAAATTTCTAAGTTTTTTCTAATGTTTTTCTAACATGTTGAAAAAAATAATAAATATACAATTATTTAATTGAAAAAACAAATTAACAAACGAAGAACTATTTTATTTACTATTTAAAAAAAATAAAGTTAACAATAAATAAAAATACAAAAATATAACATTATTAAACAAGAAAAAGGGTTTTTTGTGCACCTGGAACAATGTAAGTCGAATGACGAATGTTGAGGAGCGTTGACAGGTGCTGACTGGAGTAGCTGACGAAATTTACACATAGGGTTCACTCAAACTGCCTCAATGGAGCCCAAATGCACAGTTATGTCATTTGTCTTTATATAAATAGTTAAAAAAAATTGGCACAATAGGGTTTTCTCAAAGGGGGTTTTTGAGCGGACCCAATAAATTATAATATTTTATTGGGTTCACGCGAACCCATTTTTAAATTTGGGTTCATGTAAACCCTACCTTGTTAGCCGTTTCACTCAAACCCCAAAAGGTAGTTCGAGAGAACACAATGAGTTCACTCGAATCGCCCTAAAAAAAAAATTCCCCACACCCACGAATTTCCTTCGCGGGTAAAAGTGGGAACATTATTGTAAATGCACTCGCAAGTTAGTTGCAATAGTCTACAATGTGCTAGATTAGTCTTGTGAAGTATAATGTCACTTTTGCATCTATGATGATCAATTACATAGATGTGGGCTTAAACTAGAGTTGTAGACAATGAATTTTTTTAATCAGAAATATTTGTTTGAGTCATCCAATAATAGAAGATATTGACAAATTATTTCTAACATATAATAACACTTTTTCATCATTAGAACTCAATGAAATATTATTTTCAATTTTATTTTTGTATTTACGTTCATCTGTAACCTAAAATATATCCAAACTCTATGAGTCAAATTAATTGCTACTTCAATTACATAGATGTGAATCTAAACCAAAGTTATAAAAAATGAAATTGTTGAATTAGAAAGCTTTCCTTAAGTAATCCAATAATACAAAACATTAACAAATTATTTTTGACATAAATGACAACTTTTTATCATTCAAATTTAATAAAATATTATTTTTAATTTAATTTTTATATTTACTTTATACTTGTAACCTGTGTGTGTGTGTGTGTGTGTGTGTGTGTGTGTGTGTGTGTGTGTGTGTGTGTGTGTGTGTCCACACACACACACATATATCATTCATCTGGCCTGGCAAGAAGGCGAGAAAATTTAAAGTGGTAACTTGTGCTAGATGCTTGGGTTTGTGAACTCTTTGTGAGGACCATGGAAGCCAATTTTTCCCTTGGGATAAACAGGCAATAACTCACCTTAATGGGTAAGGTTTCCAAAGAAAGGATGAGGAACATATTTAAAATCAAAGATCCTTGTTTCTTCAGGATGGTAGACAACTTCCTAGGAGAAGAATACATGAGCTCTAATTTCAAATATCGGACAAACGTGGATGTCGCATCCATGTTTCTTCTCTGTCTCTCATCAAGGGGTATCTTCGTAGTCATGAGCAAACTGAGTAGGCAAGAAGAGGAGAAGACATTTAGAAGGGTAAGTAGAAACCTTTCTTTTGCAAGGAAGACTATTGAATTAGATGTGGGACTTAGAAGGAGAAGGGGCCGAAACAATAAGTGGCAACATAGTAGTTTCTTGGAGTCGGGGCTTTTTGTTTTGTTGGAGAATAGACTATTGTTTAGTATGTTATGAAAGTATGTAATTTGAAATGGATGTAGGTAAGTTGAGTAATCTGTAGTTAGTGTGTATAGAAGATGGACTTTTATGTATAAATTATTATGTATCAATGTACTAATTAACTATGTAATATTTCTCTTTTAGTATTAATATATAATATATAAAACTTTTATCAATTAAAAAAATTAAAAACTTAATATATACAAATATATTTTATTTATATAATTTATATAATTTAATATAATATAAAATCAAAATTTAAATTACATATCCAAAATGATTGTTATGGACCTACTCTCTCATATGCACTCCATTATTGAAGCAAAAGACTGACTCTATTATTTTCTCTAAATGTCACTTGTCATTAGGACTCCCTCTTCTCTTTCGCCCACATAAAAAGTATATTCGGAATACCTACTGAATAAAGGTTGCTTTCATTCGTCCTTATTCGTTTGGTTTTACGTGAATCTGCCGACTTTCACGCGCTTTCCTCTCTGATATCACACGCTTCCTGTCTTTCACGTGCTTTCCTGCACAACTCTGCGTTTCTTCCACGTTATCCTATATTGTTGACGAATGAGCCTTCCAGAGGGTTGGTGAAATATATAATATTTTAGCTATTTTAGTTACAATGAATAGCATTTGTAAACATTTGGAAATTATAAGATCTTTTCAATCCTAGTCTTCCACACGCTTTCCTTGACGAATGAGCCTTTCTTCCGCTCACTATACTCATTCTGATCAGCTTTCATTGATTTTCTCTCCTTGCGTTCAATTAACTATAATCCCAGGGCGTCTAGTTCTCAAACAGAGAGGGAGCCTGCAAACACATGTACCGCTGCTTTTCTTGAAATTGCACCATCTGCATCTACTTCGGCTACATCCTCAACACTCATCCAAAAGCAATGTTTCGATGTGTTCATTAATCATCGTGGACCAGATGTGAAAAAGACTTTAGCCAGCAGAATCTATAATATCCCCTGTGACATGAAGGTGACAGCGTTTTTGGATTCAGAGGAGTTGGAATATGGTGATTTCTTGCGTACAACATTAGAAGCAGCAATTCGCGGTGCTACCCTTCATATTGCAATATTTTCAACGAGCTATGCAGATCATGTGAAATTTATAGCAGCAATTCGCGGTGCTCATTATGATGGATGATGTGGATCATGTGAAATTTATAGCTATAGCAGTATTGATCTGCAAAAAGAAGAAAAAGACAATTTTGCGGGCAAAGAACAGAAAAATACAAAGCATGAACAGAAAAAAACAGAGTGTAAATTAATTGAAAGAAAAATACAATAATAAAAGGCATACGAGCATACATTTTGTTGTGTTTAGATCCACACTTTGTAGATGTAACTCAAGAAACCTGAGTTAGACTTTCATGTTAAATTCACGTGAATGGAGGAGATTGAGGCTAACAGTTATTGACAGATTATGATCCATAATCTATACAGGTAATTGTAAAATAACATCAACAGAACTGGAAGAACTGGAAATTAACGCTAACACCACCCCTTAAGTCTAACTAAAGAGATAGAAGAGGAAAGAAATGAGGAAAGAGGGAAAACTCAGTGGGAAGAAAAACCCCCCCTCAAAATAGATACTAACATAACGAGAAAACTACTATGGTACAATTTCTTTCACCCCAAGAAGATCTCAGAGAAAGTGAAACTTCTGCTCAATGAATGTCTTCATGAATATGTCAGCAATCTGTTGAGACGTGGGACAATACTATAAATCAATGATGCCATCATGGATCAGATCCCAGATGAAGTGCATGTGGATCTCGATGTGCTTTGTCCGTTGTCATTGTACTGCATCTCTGCAAACCTTCTATGTACTTTGGTTGTCACACCAAATGATGGTTGGTTGATGAAAACATATACCCAGCTGAGTGAGAAAATTTTGCAGCCAAAGAGCTTGAATGGTAGCATTGACTGCACCTTGATATTTAGCCTCTGTGGATGATAGAGAAATGGAAGATTGCTTTTTACTTGACCAACAAATGGGACCAGAGCCCAAACTGAGAACATATCTTGAAGTGGACTTGCGATCAATGCTATCACCAGCCCAATCAAAATCAGTATAGCCAAGGAGATCCAAAGTACATTCAGTTGAATAATGAATCCCATAGCTAATGGTTCCTTGAACATACTGAAGTATACGCTTGGCAGCTTTCTAATGCAGTTCATGAGGCTCCTGCATGTATCTGGAAACAACACCCACTGCATGTGATAGATATGGATGAGAGTGAGTGAGATAAAGAAGACTCCCCACAAGCTGACGATAGAGTGTGCAATCAACCAATGGTGTATCTTGGTCATCCTCGAGCTTTACTATGGACGAGAAAGGTGTGGGTGTTGGCTTACAGTCACTCATGTGAAATCGAGCTAGAAGATCCCTTGCATACTTGGATTGAGAAACTTGAACACCTGATTCATTCTGGCTGATTTCAAGACCAAGAAAAAAGTTGAGGAGACCCATATCTATCATGAAAATCTAGCATGCAAAATTTCTTTGGTTGCAGCAATGGCTTTGACTGAATCATCCGTTATTAGCAGATAATCTACATAGAGTACTATGAGAAATAGAGAGTCAGATGTTCTCATCATATAAATATTTGGATCAGATTTGCATCGCATGAAATTTTGAGATAGAAGATAAGAATCCATTTTAGCATACTAGGCTCTAGGTGCCTGCTTGAGGCCATAGAGTGACTTCTTGAGTTTGCATACCAATGAGGAATTCTGTACATACCCTTGTGGCTACTCCATATAGATCTCTTCCTCAAGATCACTATTAAGAAATGCATTCTTCACATCCATGTGATGAATCTCCCACCTTCTTGCTGCCGCAATTGCAAGAGCCAACCGAATGGAGTCCATTTTTTCCACTGGAGAAAAAGTTTCATCATAGTCAATGCCATGAACTTGTTGAAAGCCTTTGGCTACCAACCTTGCTTTATATCTGCTTATATGGTCATCTTCTGATTTCTTTGTTCTATAGACCCATTTACACCTTACAAGTTTATGATCAGGTGGAAGTGGAACCAAGTCCCAAATGTGATTCTCAATGAGAGAATTGTACTCCTCATCCATGGCTGCTTCCCAAAGAGGATTCCTTGTAGCTTCTGGATAAGTTTGAGGATCGAATGCTTGAATCATATAGGCATGCATTGGTATGATGGGATCGATAGCTGAAAGTGCATGAGGGGCATCATATATATCAACCAAGCTCCTAGTCCTTTGATTTTTTACAGGAGATACTGAATCGTCACTAGAAGCCCAATCAAGAACTGCATCTGGATCTGCACATGCATACTCAAGTGCATCTGGATCAGATTCATATGTATCAGAAATCAGATCTGAATGATTGCATTTATTATCTTTGAGATCTGTAAGAGGAGGAAGCAAGGAAGTATGGGAATATGGTTCCTAAGATGCATGCGTGGGACTTTCATCAAAGTAGACACTCCTCTCAATTAAGAGTGTTTCTATTAAAAGATCTAGCAATCTATAGCCCTTTACACCATCTGGGTATCCAACAAAGATGCATTCTTTGCTTTGAGGCCCTAAAGCTTTCCTCTTCTCTACAAGAATGTGAGCCAATGTGCATGATCCAAAAAATTGAAAATGGGTCACTTCTAGTTGCATGCCACTCCATGCTTCAAAAGGTGTCTTTCTTGTGACTGGTTTGTGGGGAGATCTATTTTGTATGTATGATGCACAATTGATTGTGTCAGCCCACAATTTGGAGGGAAGAGATCTAACATGCAACTTACAACTAGCCATCTCCTTCAAGGATTGGTTCTTCCTCTCAACTACCCCATTCTACTGCGGAGTGTAAGGAACTGTCTTTTGCAACTGTATTCTTGCTTCATCACAAAGATGTTGAACATCATTGTTGAAATTATCCCCCCCATTATCTATGCGGAGGATCTTGATCGTTTTGTCTTATTGATTCTCCACATGGGCTTTGAGAATCTTGAGATTCTCAAACACCTTAGATTTGAATTTGAGAAAATAAACCCATGTGTATCTTGTGCAATCATCAATGAATGTTAGGACATATCTAGCTTTACTCATGGAAGGATCAGGAAATGGACTCATCAGATCATTGTGAACAAGCTCTAGACGGGAGGAGGCTCTCCATGCAATCCCCTTTGGAAATTTTTCTTGTGGATGCTTTCCAAGAGCACAACCTTCACAAACTCCATCAAAAAATTCTATGGTAGGCAATCCTTTCACCATCCCTTGTTTTCTCAATTTTTGCATGTATCTAAAGTTCAAATGACCAAATCTTTCATGCCAAACTCTACTTTCATCATTTGCATATGTTAGAAGTAAAGTAGAATCTGATTTGGCAACAAAATCAGTGAAAGTGTATAGATGAGATTGATGATTTTCCTTACCAACAACAATTTTGGAGTTGTCTTCAATATCAGATATGCTCACAGAATCTAGAGTGAATTCAACTCTCCTACTTGTGCCAGTGTGTGTCATTTGATACATAGAAAGAAGATTGACAGAAAGATTTGGAATGTGTAAGACATTCTCAAAACTTCCAATTCCCATCTCAACCTTCCCTATTCCAGTTTTTGCTACAGAAAATCCATCTCCCAAGTGAATGGGTGAACCAAAATATGGTTTCAAAGAAGAGAGAACATCTTTTGTGGCTGCCATATGGTGTGAAGCTCTAGAGTCTATGATCCATGCATCTAAAGAAGAATGAATAGCAATCAATGCATGATCACTGTTTCTTGTTTCTGGTGATTTTTCTTCCTGCTTCTTCTTAGCACCTTCTGGGATAAGGTTACCAAGATTATGATGGTATGATGAAAGAATAAGTATCTGGTAGAATACTGAGAGGGGGGGGGGGGGTGAATCAGTATATTGAAAAACTAATACAAGGTTCCCAAACTCAAATTCAGTCATAAAAAGTAAACATATCTCAGTCAAGATCAATATTCAAAGAAATAGTTGACATTAACTGCTTTAACTGTTATGACAACATTTAACAGTAAATACCTTCAAGCTTGCAAACATCAACACTCCTTAATCTTAGTTCAACATATTCATCTCTCAATGCTTCTACTTAACATGCCTTATCAAAGATTAACCAAATCAACAAATAAGATCAAAACCACAAAAGCATTCACCACTCGACACAAATGTTTGTATGTGGAAAACCCAAATAGGTAAAAACCACAGTGATATGAGACTCACAAGGATAGCTATCTGAACTCTTTTGAAGTTTGCCCTGTTACGAGTCAAATCCTATTAGAGCTTTACAATAAGTCCTGTTAAGAACTAATTATGGTTAGGAATCACTCGGTTAAAGGATTTACAAATATGCCTTGTTAGAAGTACAATACCCTATTAGGAGTAACCTTGTTGGAGGATTTAAGAATCCAAGCTAATGGATAACCTTGTTAGAGGATTTAATGAGTAACCAAGCTTGTTAGAGCTTACCCAGTTGAGGGATTTTCCTTCTACTATATTTGTTAGAAAGCAAAAGGTTTTCTTGATCTGTCTGAGTAGCACTACATTTGCTTGATCAGATCCTTCTATGCTTCAATCTGCCTTCACTCAAAGTGTAGATCCATTCATTGGTTGGGCCACCACACACTCAACAGGTTTTCTACCAAACTAGCCAACAACCTTTACAAACAACTTAATCGACCTTAAATACAAATCAATTAGGTCGGTAACACAACAAAAACCTAATTCTCATCATTGAGATTACAAACAAGTCGGCTCAATCTTGACTGTTAGAAATCATAACAAACTCTTCACATTCTTCAAGATAATTCCAACCGCTTCATGATCACCACTCCATTGGACTTTGTAACTCATCACACACTATGCATTAAATGCAATCCACTTTGCTCCTTCCCTAGACAATAAGAAAACGCACCAAACCAATTTGAATTTATCCTCATACAATGATCACATGTGTCTCCATCATTACCACTCATTAGATAATAAACCAACAAACTTGGTCGGTTAGGGTTTAACAACAGATAGGGTTTTACTAGTTACATACATAGAAAGGTTTAACCCTTTACACTGGTTCACCAGTTCAACTTACAAACTTTACATACCGGTTACAACATCTTCTACAACTCTCTCCTTAGTGGTTATCAGCGAATATCAGTACAAACATGAATACCATTTACCGGTTCAGTTGACATCAATGACAACATATCATTAATGCAATCTATATGAAAAATGCCAACAATCTTCAAATGCCAACAATTTCCCCCTTTGGCATTGATGGCAATACAAATATCAACACCTCTGATTGCTGTTGAGATTGGTGAATAGGAATCCTAGTTTACATTACCAATTATTCACCTTGTTCTATCTCTCTTCAACCTATCGCTGGTGAATAGGAATCTTGGTTTACATTACCAAGTATTCACCATATCAGACACATAATTCTTCTCCTCAATCACATAATTCTTCTCCCCCTTTGACAACAATGCCAAAGTGAAAGTAAAACATGTAATTATGCTCTGACTGTGCATCAACATCATTCTACAACTTGATGCTCCCCTGTGGAATACATCCACTCCTTCATCAATCCATATAAGATTCTACAAGTAGCTTAGGGACTGATGCAATCAACATCATGTTCAACTAACTTTTTGAAGAGGGACAACCCCCAATTGACTTCTAAGATACTCAAAAGTGGTCTTAGGCAAAGTTTTGGTAAAGATATCTACAAGCTGCTCCTTGGTAGAAACATGCTCCAAGATAACATCTTTACTTTGAACTTTTTCCCTCAAGAAGTGACATTTCAATTTAATGTGCTTAGTCCTTGCGTGCAAAACATGATATTTAGAAATATTTATTGCACTTGTATTATCACACAAAAAATTTATAGGTTCTGATATTTCCATCTTCAAACCTTCCAAATTGTGCCTCATCTACATAGCTTGTGTGCAATTCATATAAGCTGCTACATATTCAGCTTCAACAGTAGATTGTGAAGTGAAACTCTTCTTTTTACTACTCCATGAGACTAGCCTTCCTCCTAGAAAGAATGCTCCACCGGTAGTACTCTTTTAGTTATAAATATTTCCTGCCCAATCCGCATCTGTGTATGCCTTCAAGTCAAATCTCCACCATATGGACACCATAATCCATAGTCAACAGTACCTTTTAGATATCTAAAGATTCTCTTAGTTGCCATCAGATGTGCCTCCTTTGGATTCTTCTGAAATCTAGCCACAATACCAACTGCATGGGCAATATCTGGTCTACTATGAACACCATAGTGTAGTTTGCTAATCATTGACCTGTATTCCTTTTCATCTATAGACTTAGATGCATCTTCCTTGGATAATTTACAACCTATAACCATTGGGGTTCCAACTGGTTTACAGTCACTCATACCAAAAGTATTCAAAACCTCCTTCACATACTTGGATTGAGTTATGAAAATACCATTCGTCATCTGCTGTATCTGTAAGCCTATGAAAAAATTTATTTCCCCTACTAATGACATCTCAAACTCATTCTTCTTTACATCTGTAAAACAATTACTCATGTCATCATTACCTCCAAATATAATGTCATCTACAAATACTTCAGTGACTAGTATATTATCTCCTTTAGACTTGAGATAAATGTTGTTGTCCTCACTGGTTCTAGCAAAGCCTATCTTCAGCAGATGAGTATGAAGTCATTCATACCATGCTCTGGGTGCTTGCTTTAATCCATGCAAAGCTTTATGCAATTTGCATACCATGTCTTCCTTATCTATCAATGCATAACCATTAAGCTACTCTATATAAACTTCTTCTTCCTATATTCCATTCAAGAATGCAGACTTGACATCCATCTAGTATACTTTGAACTTCTTATGAGATGCAAATGCAAGTAGTGTTCTGACACCTTCGAGTCTTCCTACTGGTGCAAAATTTCCTCCATAGTCTTCTCCTTCTTCTTGTGCATAATCTTTGCATACTAGTCTTGCCTTATTGCAAACTACAACACCATCCTCATTTACCTTATTTCTGAATACCCATTTAGTACCTATAACATTCTTGTTTACTGGTTGGGGTACCAGGGTCCAAGTGTTGTTCTTCTCAATTTGTTCCAACTCCTCCTCCATAGCTTTCACCCAATGATCATCACCAAAAGCTTCCTTAGCATTTCTAGGTTCAAAGGTGCATATCATGCAAGAGTTCTCTCTTATTCTCCTTCTAGTTATTACTCCAGCATCCTTATCCCCAATTATCTATTCAGGACTGTGATTCAGTCTCACATACCTAGGAATAACATGATCATTCTCTTCAGGTTCAGCTTCTTCATTGTCATCTTCCTTTGAATTTATTTGTTCTGGTTGAACAAGTATATCAGAATTTGCTTTACCGGTTTCTGATTTAACAGTTTAAGGTTCTATAAGAAAAATGCAAGGATCTTCATCCTTCTTCCCACAACTGGTTCTTTCTGAAATTTTAGGACATTCATCTACATGAACATCAGCACTCTCAACAATTTTCTATGTCCAGTTGTTGAAGCATTTATAGGCCTTACTCTTGGTGGAATAGCCAAGAAATATGCCTTCATCACTCTTAGCTTCAAACTTGCTTATGTAGTCACCTTTTTTAATAAAAAATTTGCTACCAAATATTTTAAAATAACTAACATCAAGTGATCTCCCATACCAGTACTCATATGGGGTCTTGTCCTTACCTATTTTTACCAAAACTTGGTTCATTGTGTACACAGCTATGCTTACAGCTTCTTTCCAAAAGGTTTTTGATACACCTCCTTGTATCAACATAGTTCTAGTATCTTCAACCACTGACCGATTGTTCCTCTCTGCTATACCATTTTGTTGTCGTGTCCTTGGTACAGAAAGCTGCCGCTTGATACCATTATCATCACAATATTTAGTAAATTTTGCAGAAGTGAATTCACTGCCTTGATCTGTTCTTAGACATTTTAACTTTTTGCCACTCTCTTTCTCAGCTAAGGCTCTGAATGCTTTGAATTTGCCAAAATCTTCATTCTTATCCTTCAAGAATGTGACCCACATCATCCTTGAACAATCATCAGTGAAGATCATGAAATATATGTCACCTTGAATGCTTCTTGTTCTTATTGGTCCACATAGGTCTGTATGAACCAAATCTAACAAGTGTTCTGCTGAGAAGGACTTTCTCATGAAAGTTGAAGAAGTCATCTTTCCTAACTGACATTCTTTACAAAGAGCATTAACCGATTTATCTAGCTGAGGCAAACCTCTTACTGTCTTAGACTAGCTTACTTTAATAATATTGTCAAACTTTATATGACAACATCTCCTATGCCAAAGCCAGCTATCATCTATCTTAGCAATCAAACAATTGCTAACTTTAGGATTGAGATGAAATAGATTACCTCTGGTCTGTTTCCCGGTTGTGATCAATTCACCTTTGTTGTCAAAATTTTTGCATATACCATTTCTAAACTCCAGTGGGTAACCTTTGTCATTAAGTCGTGCCACACTTAACAAATTGTGCTTTAGGCCTTCAACCCAATAGACATCATCAGCACTGCTCTTCCCATTAAGAGAAATAACTCCCTTACATTTTACCATACAAGGTGAGTCATTTCCAAATATGACAACACCGCCATCAAATTCCTTCAAGGAAAGAAATTTGCTCCGATCACCGGTCATGTGATGTGAAAAACCACTATCAATGATCCAATCATCCGTGTTATCCATTTTGGAAACTAGTGCCTTTTGATCAGATAATTCTTCCTTAATTTCTACAAGCACAATATCTTCACTAGCATCATCATCAGACTCATCATCAGTAATACCACTGTCAATAGCCACAAGACAATCTCTTTTGCCTTTACCCTTGTACTTTTTAAATTTGTCTCTCTTGTAATCATTTTCACCATTAGGCCAATTTGCTGTTATATGACCAATCTTGTTGCATGCAAAACATTTTAAAGGTAGCTTACCTCTATATTTACCAGTGCCTCTAGGAAGTCGTTTTGCCAACAATGTTTCAAGTTCCACTAAGTTGTCTTCATCATCAACATCTCTACTGGATCTAGATTCATAGCTATTGCCGGTATCTCTACTTCTTCTTACAGATAGGTTAGAGACAAAAGCTCTGAATGTAGATTCTGATTTCTGTAGACTACCATCATAGCCATTTAGTTCAAAAGCAGTAAGTTTAGACAAAGGTTAGAGACAAAAGCTCTGAATGTAGATTCCTATTTCTGTAGACTACCAATAATAGAGTCAAGAGTTACCTTTGTCTTGTCAATGTAATTTAGCTCCCGAATTGCTGCAACTCGGATAGCATAGACCGGTAGCAGGGTTCTTAGTACTTTACTAGTTACTATGGAATCTTCCACTTTTCGTCGTGCACTCTTTATCTTTCCAACTATCTCTTTAATCCTTTGACCATACTACTAGATGTTCTCACCTTCAAACATTCTCATGTCGTCAAACTTGCCTCTTAAACTCTCTTCTTTAGCAATCTTAACATGCTCATCACCGCTATAGATCTCTTCCAGTTTCTTCCACACTTCATATGCAGTTTCAAGACCATGAACATCTACATATTCAGTATTAGACAGAGAAATGATAATAGCTTCAAGTGCCTGGTGATTTTCTTATTGTTATTTCTTTTGATCATTAGTCAGGGGTCCAGTAGGTGTAGTATACTTATTTCCTATATGCTCCCAATACTAACTACCAAGACTCTTAATGTGAATCTTCATTCTATCACTCCATATCCTATAGTCATCTTTGTTAAACTTCGGACCTTCTCTCTTCATCATGATCTACAAGATCTTTTCCTCAAACTGTTAGGATTTTAGATTAAGAGGACCTGAGACGCTCTGATACCAATTGATGGTATGATGAAAGAATAAATATCTGGTAGAATACTGAGAGGGGGGATGAATCAGTATATTGAAAAACTGATACAAGGTTCCCAAACTCAAATTTAGTCACACAAAGTAAACATATCTCAGTCAAGATCAATATTCTCATAAATACTTGACATTAACCACTTTAACTGTTATCACAACTTTAACAGTAAACACCTTCAATCTTGCAAACACCAACACTGCTTAATCTTAGTTCAACATATTCATCTCTCAATGCTTCTACTTAACATGCCTTATCAAAGATTAACCAAATCAAGAAATAAGATCAAAACCACAAAAACATTCACCACTTAACACAAATGTTTATACGTGGAAAACCCAAATAGGTAAAAACCAAGGTGAGATGAGACTCACAAGGATAGCTATCTGAACTCTTTCAAAGTTCGCCCTATTAGGAGCCAAAGCCTATTAGAGCTTTACAATAAGTCCTGTTAAGAACTAATTCCGGTTAGGAATCACCCGGTTAAAGAATTTACAAATATGCCTTGTTAGAAGCACAATACCCTGTTAGGAGCAACCTCGTTGGAGGATTTAAGAATACAAGCTAATGGATCACCTTGTTAGAGGATTTAATGAGTAACCAAGCTTGTTAGAGCTTACCCGGTTTAAGGATTTTACTTCTGTTGTAATTGTTAGAAAACAACAGGTTTTCTTGATCTGTCTGAGTAGCACTACATTTTCTTGATCAGATCCTTCTAAGCTTCAATCTGCCTTCACTCAAAGTGCAGATCCATTCACTGGTTGGGCCACCACACACTCAACAGGTTTTCTACCAAACTAGCCACCAACCTTTACAAACAACTTCATCGACCTTAAATACAAATCAATTAGGTCGGTAACACAACAAAAACATAATTCTCATCATTGAGATTACAAACAAGTCGGTTCAATCTTGACCATTAGAAATCATAACAATCTCTTCACATTCTTCAAGATAATTCCAACTGCTCCATGATCACTGCTCCATTGGACTTTGTAACTCATCACACGCTGTGCGTTAAATGCAATCTGTTTTGCTCCTTCCCTAGACAATAAGCAAACGGGCCAAACCAATTTGAATTTATCCTCATACAATGATCACAAGTGTCTCCATCATTACCGCTCATCAAATAATAAACCAACAAACTTGGTTGGTTAGGGTTTAACAACTGATAGGGTTTTACCGGTTACATTACATAAAAAGGTTTAACCTTTTACACCTATTCACCGGTTCAACTTACAAACTTTACATACTGGTTACAACATCTTCTACAATTCTCTCCTTATCGGTTATCAGCCAATATCAGTACAAACATGAATACCATTTACCGGTTCAATTGACATCAATGACAACATATCATTAATGCAATCTATATGAAAAATGCCAACAATCTTCAAATGCCAACAAATTGTTTTTCTTAAGTGTTTGTGCCATGAGATCAATGGTCTTCTTCATGTATGATGATTCTGGATGGTAACCACGGTTGCAATAGCTGCACTTTGATTTGCCCTTTTTGTCTTTCTTTTCTTTTGAGCTGGTAGATCCATCTGGAGGTTTGGGATTGCCTTCCTTTCTTGGATCTAGTTCCTTCTTCCCTTTGCCTTTGGATTGCTGATTGGATTTGGAGTTGTTCTTTCCACTTCCATGCACAAAAAGTGCATGAGCATTGGAAGTTTTCAATGTGCCCATCTTTATGAGCTTATCTTGCTCATGTATTAAGGACTCAATGAAGGCATCAAGTGTGGGCATCTTCCAAGTTGCTCCTATTGCAAGTCTGACTGTGTAAAAAGTGGAGACAAATACAACATATTCTGGACCCAATTTTGACATAATAGCAAGGATTAATTTGCTTTCATCTTTGGATTTGTCAATTTCACATCCTTTCAGCTGAAGTAATAAGGCCTTGAATTTGGTGAAGAAGTTTTGAATGTTATCAAAACTTTTTGGATCTAATGAGTTGAGCTCATTTTCAAGAATGTGACCCCCCATCTCATCTTTCTTTCCAAAAAGAGTCTACAACGTGGTCCAAACTTCATTTGGACTTTTGCATCCTTCAACATGAAATAGCAATTCTGGAGACATGGACAAGCATAAGAGACCATAGGCTTCATCCATCCTGTTGAAATATTTGGATTTTTCAACTGCAGGATTAGGTTCAATCTCTGTTGCCATAACTATTCGATATAAGCCTCTACTTCCGAGCTCAAGCATAATCTTTGGCTTCCATTCGAAATAGTTGTATGGAGTGAGAAGAGAAGAGACTAGAAACTCCATTTTTTAAACTCTGCTTGACTGTACCTGCAAGAAAAAATATTTATTTTCTTTCTTCCTAGCCCTGGTGCTCTAATACCATGTGAAATTTATAGCTATAACATTATTGATCTGCAGAAAGAAGAAACAGACAATTTTTTAGGCAAAGAACAAAAAAATACAGAGCATGAATAGAAAAAACAGAGTGTAAATTAATTGAAAGAAAAATACAATAATAAAAGGCATACGAGGCATACGCCTTGTTGTGTTTAGATCCACACTTTGTGGATGTAACTCAGGAAACCTGAGTTAGACTTACATGTTAAATTCACGTGAATGGAGGAGATTGAGGCTAACAGTTATTGACAGATTATGATCCATAATCTATGCAGGTAACTGCAAAATTACGCCAACAGAACTGGAAGAACTTGAAATTAATGCTAACGGATCATGCTGATCAATTGGATGCTCTAATACCTATAAAAGAAAGATTTGGAAGGGGGAGTCTCATCGTTGTTACAACATGGGAATGTGAAGTTATTACAACTTGGGGTATATCATCTATATATAAAATAAAAGCATTGGATCCATGTAATGTGTTGGCATGCTTTGATTTGAGGTGCTTGTTAAAAGGTTCTTAGAGGTTTGCCATGGATTGCCCCTATCTCTCAAGGTATTTGGAGCACAGTTACATCAGAATTTTTCTAAACAATATTGGGAGTCTTTGTTACATAAAATCTCAAGAATATTGTCTGAAGATATCAAAGAGAAACTTAAAATAAGTAACAATACTCTTGATCGTGAAGAGAAAGAGGCATTTCTTGAGATTGTGATCGTGAAAAGAAAGAGGCATTTCTTGAGATTGCTTGTTTTTTTATTGGGGAAAAGAAGAGTTTAACTATTGAAGTTTGGGATGGTCTACATAGTTAGGAAAGGGTTCTAAATAAATGTTTGGTTGAACTTGATAATTAATAACTTAAAAGATTTAGAAAGAGAAATTGGAAGTCAATATTCGCCCTGTCGATTGTGGTTATCCCAACCGATTATTAATTTTGACAAACAGACAGAGGTGAGGTGAGGTTAACAATTTCGTTTATTGTTCTAAGAAACAATAGAAAGGAAAACTATCAGTTTGGATCTAGTAAGATTATCGAATTACGCGTTAAACAGCTGTTTGAAAACGCAGTCTCACTAGCGCTGTTTTTGCAATTTGATCGACTTAACATCTTACGTATTTACTCAGTATGTGTTTGAACAGCCATTGTTTTTTTTCAAATTCTTAACGAGTCTGAATTTCTTATCTTTATTATCAGAAAAAAAATGTCATTCGAGGAATTAAGCTTGTCCCATATCGAAATAAAGAGCGGTGGTCATATAGAGTATGTATTTCTGTACTATTTTAATTGTTCAAGTATAGGTATTTTGCATCATGTAGTTTGTCCCAATATTTCATATTTTTTATATTCGCCACTCATATTGTTTGAGTTTCATGGTTGCTGCTCGCAGGTGGTACTTGAGCCTAATATAAGTGGAGAAAATTTATTGCTCACACCCTATCTAGTTGGACTAAAGCTTTTGGTGATTAGAGGAGATAGTTTTAATCACCCATCAGTTTCGGCAATTTGACAAATCTGCGGTATCTCGAGTTGAGAGATTGCCAACTACTTTTAAGAACTTGGCGCTCCTGCAATATCTCAATTTAGAGGGGTGTAGACAACTCATACTCATGCCAGATGATTTCCAAAACATTACAGAGCTGGAGTTTTTGAGACTTTATAAGTGTGAGCGAGTGGAAGAGTTGCCTGATAACATCACAAATCAGGCGTCGTTGAAGGAGCTCAATTTATTTGGTATGACAAGGTTAAGGGAGCTTTCAGTTTAAATTGGTGGACTAAGGAGGCTGCAAAAGATGAAGATAGGATGTTTTCCATACCCTCATGAAGGTTCCATACTAAAATCCTTTCCTAATTCTCTTGGAAATTTATCCTCCTTAACTGATCTTTCAATTACGAATTGTCCAAACCAGGAATATTTACCACCCTCTCTTGGAGATTTGTTCTTTTTGACTAATCTTGCAATTTGTCAATGTCCAAAGCTGAAATGTTTACCGTTCTCTGTGGAACACTTTAATCTGTAAGAGCGTTTAGATATAATAGCGTGCCCAATCAGCCAACTAGATTTTGAGATAGCTTCTTTACCTTCTACAATGAGCAACCTGAAGATATTGTTTCTTCAGCGTACAGAACTGTACAGTATTTCAATTTCTGAAGACCGTTGTCCTCACCTTGAGCTACTAGACATTGCCCATAATTATCATTTAAAGGAGATTGAAGCATTACCAGTAAACCTTGAAAAGTTGGTTATAAAGTCGTGTCCAAAATTGAATGTGCTTCCAAGCTTTGCACGACTCATTTCTCTCAGAGATTTTGAAGTACGAGATTGCGACCGAATTGAGAAAATTGAAGGGTTAAAATATTGCACAAGATTGGAAACATTGACACTACACACCTTCTGGGAGGTACCGGGCATAGAAAGTTTGGAGCAGATGGTGAAATTGAGGACGCTGGATATGAGAGCAAACAAGGGATCAGCTATTCTAAGCTGTATTCAAACGTTAAAGGTAATGTAATATTTTGTAGGAGTAAAATAGTTTTAATTATCTTCATGTAATCGTGCATTTGACTGAATGTTGTCCAAGTAACTTGCAGAAATGGCCAGATGAAATCATAATATGTATTCCGGCGGTCTCTGATGCATCCTCACTTTTAGACTCGTTCAAACTTGGGCTGTCTCCGAATCTCTCAGTCCTCGACTCCTTCTCTTACAAGGATGTTTGGTAGAAACCTGAATTGCTGCGCATCCGGTTTTCCAATTGCAATGCCATTACGCTCTGCTATGTTATAAATTATGTTGATTCTTCACAAATAAATATTGATTTACAATGGTGTGAAAAATCAATTTCTGGAGAAGATGGAGAGATTGCTTACATATCTTCTACGGGGATAGATGAGGGTACATGGGCATTCATAGGTGTCTTCACACAACGTTCCAGATGGCTCAATGGACAAGAGGACCTTTCAAGACGTGCAATTCGTCTATCAGCTGATAAGAGAAGAGGAAGATGGGCAGTGGAAGTGGAGAGAGGTTTGGCTGTGACTGGGGAAGAGCAAAGCCCAGTGGAGGCATTTTGCCATTTGATGTATTGAAGGATATCCATAGATTACAGGCATGAGATGTTTGAAATAATCTTCAAACTACAGTGACATTTTAGCACTTTGAATGAGAGCCTAGCTGGATCAATAAGAGATTGTGTAGGTGTAGGTAAAGTTTCATGCTAAGTGTCCAAGAATAATTGAGTAACAATTCAAATTCAATCTTTTGTTATAGTCAATGTTGTTGGTGTTGGAAATAAGCCACATTCGGATTGACGATGGACTGGTCCAAGAGGGGCCAGTAGCTCAGTGGTAGAACGTTCCAACAGCGTATGGAAGGTCCTAGGTTCGAGTCCTAGCTGGTCCATGTCTCAACATGGTATCAAAGCCAGGTCCAGGCTAGGAACGCCAAGCACACGAGAGGTGTGGCTTAAGGGGGGGTGTTGGTGTTGGAAATAAGCCACACCCGGACCAACGATGGACTGGTCCAGAGGGGCTAGTCCATGTCTCAACATGGTATCAGAGCCAAGTCCAAGTTAGGAGCCCCAAGCACATCAGAGGTGTGGCTTAAGGGGGGGTGTTGGTGTTGGAAATAAGCCACACCCAGACCAACGATGTACTAGTCCAAGAGGGGCCAGTAGCTCAGTGGTAGAGCACTCCAGCATATGGAAGGTCCTAAATTGAGATGTTTGTATTTATAGTAGTGACTTAAATTACCTGTAAATATAATATGAATATGCTTTAAAAGGATAAAAAGTAGCTTTGTACTTTTAATAAAGAACATTTTGTTTGTTTTAACAAATACAAAAGCATATCATATTTTTGTACATCTTTAAGGATAGTAAATTTAAGTCCCCTTTAAAATCCAAGTTGTGGAATAGAAATTCATTTGTATATACCTTTTATTATTTACTTAATAAGAATAATGTACAAAACTTAGAATTCTTTATATACAAATATCTTATCTTAATCTTTAATGAATAAATTATATCAAAGAATTTTGTTTAGAGAATGACATCTAGATTTTATGATATTTCTATCAGTATTCAACTTTGTAGTTTTTGAGTTAAACTCAATGACCCATGTTTCACGAATAATAGTTCAAAAGAACCCACCTCTTATGAGCAAACAAGAATAAACCCTTTAGATTTATGAGATATTATGAAAAAATAAAATTAAGTTATAAATAAAACTAAGATGTTTCAAAAATAATTAATTTAAAATCAAACATCCTTTTCTACAAAACTTAGAATTTTGTTAAAATAATGTAACTTAGTCATATTGATCAAAGTGAGCCTCATCAATGACTACTAAATATAGTGAATTTAGAATAAAACTGAAAAATTAAAAATAAATTGCACTTGCACCCATAAAAAGCTTTAAGGATACAATGGTCGAAAATTAAAGGTAAAATTTAAATATATTTCAATATTACATTAAATGAAGTATTATGTTCATTGCAAATATAAAAATAACATATATACAAATTAATTGAAATACTATGTTACAATTTCAATTGCACAAGCTAGGTGGTATTTCTAAGGTCCAAATTAAACATAATGATGGATGGCATTATTGTAGATAAAATCACAATCTGAAAGTAATGAAAAATGGTACTCTAAGTTAATGTAGTCTCTATTGTAGAGTACCCTTCTAGTTCTTCAACATGTTAAACATTATAAACAACCATAAAAATTATAAATTTAAGTATTAACAGTGTAATAAATTTCACTAACATAGTTTTAGAACCATATATGTTTCTATTAGTGTGAAAGAGGTACTTTACATAGCTAGTTCATCACCTAGTCATAAGATTAAGACACAGAGGCTTGTGTACATCAGAATCTTAATTGCCAAGGTTATATGCCTTTGAAAGCATATATTGGCAAATAATACAACCAAAACCCATCATTTGTCACCAACATAATATTCTCAAAATATTTTGACCCAAAAATGTGTGTTTACTCAACTCTTAATGGTTAGTGAAATGGATAAGAGTTTATTGAATTTAAATTTAAATTAAATTAAAAAAATAAGTGTATAATTCTTTGACAATTATGTTGACCACATGTCTATACAAATGACTTAAGACAAGAAAATAATCAAATCAGGATATAGGTACATGAACATGTATTTTAAATGCATGGTATATGTTCAAATGCATAAAAATATGTGCATATGTGGAAAATATGTGGAAAAAATGTGGTTAAATGTATGTGGAATGAGCCCAATATTTTGAATTTTACAAGGAGTTTGTAAATATTGTTCGGCATCATGCAACCACTTAGATATTACATATCAAGGCAAGTGAATTATAGTAATCTATGAAGTTTTAGTTTGTTCTTGTGAAGTATGGAGTCGCTTTCACATTAAAAATAATTTTGCACTTATGAATATCAATTACATAGACATGAATCTAAACTAGGGTTATAAACAATGAAATTTTTCAATTAGAAATATTTTTTTGAGTCATCCAATAATAAAGATAATTGACAAATTATTTTTGAAATCTATAACACTTTTTCAACAATAAAATCTAATGAAATGATATACTTCAATAAAATCTACCACTTTAACAACTTAATTGATACTCCAATTAACATAGATGTGGATGTATACCTAACTTATTAACAATGAAATCAATTAAATATATAAAACTTTGACAAATTAATTGGTACTCAAATTACATAGATGTGGATGTATACCTAACTTATTAAAAATGAATTTTTTTAATTAGAAAGCTTTGTTTGAGTCATCCAATAATATAGAACAGTGACAAAATTTTTTCACATTAGTGACAACAATTTCTCATCATTAAAATTTAATGAAATGTTATTTTTAATTTAATTTATGTATTTACTTATATTTCTAACATCAAATTCATCCTAATTCTATTAATTCAATTATTTGCCACTTCACTAAAATGGCAATGCCATTGATCTAGAGTGTTGTGAACAAATGATTTTTGGGGAAGATGAAGAGACTACCACAATATCCTTGATGGGGATAGATGAGGGTACATGGGTATTGATAGTTGTACTTCTAATTTATAAACATAATAAAGATTTTAAAAGTTTGTCGAGTAATGAATGTGTAAAAGTGTAATTATTTACAAATAGAAAGACATATGCATCACATTTATGTATATGTTTAAGAATAATAAATGTAACTCTCTTTTAAAATTTAAGTTGAGGTAGGAATTTAATTTATGTTTAAGGATGATATCAATATCTTTTATTAAATATATATTTTGTATTACTCATTTAATAAGAATATGGTATTGAATTAGAATTTTTTATATATAAACATTTTGACTAAAATCTTTATTAATTATAATATTATTAAAGAATTTTTTTTAGATAATGATATCTAGATTAGAATAGTATTTTTGAAATGTATTTATCAATTTAAATTTATTAAAAAAAATGAGTGAATTAAATATGATGAATATAGAATACGATTAAAAATTAAAATAACTACCATTTGCATTCATAAGAGGTTCAAGGGATCATATGATGATAGGAAATTAAAGACAAAATATAAATGTATGTTTAATATTACATTAAATGAAGTATTATACTCACTACAAAGATTAATAAAAACATATATGCAAATTATGCTACAACAAGCTATGTGATATTTCTAAAGTGCAAATGTGATATTTCTAAAGTGCAAATTGAACATAATGATGGATGACAATTACTCTAGATGAAATCAACAATCTAAAGATAATGAGCATGGTATTTTAAGCTATTATAGTTTCTATTATAAAATACCTTTTACGTCTTAATTGACTAGTAAAATGATATAGAGAAAAACAAAAATTATAAATATAAGTAATTCACAATATAGTAAAACTCACTTACATGACTTGAAAACCATCGTTTTAGGTCTTAAACTCTTATGTGGGAAAATTGGTTTTGAGTTTATTATTAGTACCTACCTACTAGAACTATTGTGGATGCTTAAAACATTAAACGTTTGTTGCACGACCTATAAAACTGCTGAGATTTTTGCATATATTTCATTGTGTCAATGTGTGATGTTGAAGTTGCATATTTTTTACCACAATGTTGCACAAAAATTTTTGGACTTTAGCAGTTGCATCCTTATGGATTAGTGATGAAAACTTGATAAATTTATTGGGAAAAGTTTTGGACTTTAGCAGTTGCATCCGTTTCAAAATAAGGTTTTGTTGGTGTGTAGTGCAATATTTGATTAAAATGAGTTGGAAAAATCTACAAGTATTTCTTGGTGGTTCTCACTTCATATCTAAAATGCACATTTTTTATACTATTTATTAATATTGATAAAGCGATGGGACTAGCTTTGCAATTTTAGTTTCATATGATGTTGAATTTAAAGAGATTCTAGATTTGAGTTTAAGTCTTTTTGCTTCAACATTTCAAGATCATCAGAGTGTGATCCAAAATGTTGTTGCAAAATAACATACAATCAAATCTGCAAGCAAGCTCTCAAACTTCATTTTCATAGATTTTGAAAAAAACATGCCTACTATATGCATATTATGTTTACAATTACAATATAAACAATATCAGATAATATTAACTCAAAGCTCATACTTCATGATTGATAAATGATACGTCATGATTGATAAATGATGCATATTTGTAATTATCCCCTACATGCATGTTATTTGCACCTATGCAATGATAAGTTTGTTCATAGATCAACAGTGTTGAGTTCCTACAAGAAGATTTCAACAAATTATTGTGTCATTGTTGAGTTCCTACAAGAAGATTTCAACAAATTATTGTGTCATAGTCTTCAATGACAGTGACATGGTTATCTTATTAGTTTATCCTAGGGTAAGTCATTTTTTATGCCAATAATACCCAATATGTTTCCATTCCTAACAATGCTTATTCAACCTAGTTATAATTTACCTTTTTTTATTGTCAAGGATTCATTCAATAGAATTCCCCAAGTGGGTCTTGGCCCTAGGCAACCTATCACAGTCACTATCTCAAAACTTGTTCATGTGTTATAACTTTTTTGTAGCACCATTTTATGTGGTAGATGGGGAATTCCCCAACAAGTATGTGCACTCTTAAAAGAGAACATTTGAAACAAGAGCTGCAAGCAGCGAAGTTCCTGCCAGAGGCTAGAAAAATAGTTCTGGTTTTGTTGTTGCATGATGTGTTTGTGTTTACATGAATATAGTAGCTAAGTCTAGAGTATTGGTGTTGTGTGACTTGTTTATGTATTTGGCATGTAATTTTTAACATTGACCTACATGACTCTGTATAATAGCAATACAATACTGGATTATTCTGCTTGCTAATGAATAACAAGCTAACATTAAATAACTGGTAGAAATAAAATATCATTGTATTTCTTAATATCTACACATACAAAGAATACATATTATTGAGGGCTACAATGATAACAATCCTGACTGGAATCTACACCACATCGAACCTAACAAAATGAATTATCTTGCAACTCTATGGAACAAAGGCTCTCGTAACAAAGGCTCTCGTATCTTGTCCAATCTCCTTGTAGTGAGTAGTCACCATAGTTTCGCCCCACACTCGTGAAAAGGAAAGGAGTGTTGATACTATCCCTACTATTCATCATGGAAGAACAATGCCAACATAAGTATAGTAGAGGAGAAAACTCTATCGAAAACAAGAATAGAAGAAGCAAACAAGGCAAAAAGAAACATATTTATATTTTGAAACTCTTAGATGTCTATTCAGATCTTCTCTAACTTTACCCCTACAATTATGTATACAAGACCAAATAAGATGAAAGATCAAAACATATCTATGTATCTGTACAAAACCCTTTTTGCAATATTGCATTTTAGGAATTTGGTTGTGTTTGCAATGGGATAGAGCTATGTCTGTTAGACCAATATGTAGTGTTGTGCCATACTGTGGAGTATAGACAAGTCAAGCAAACTGTTTGACAGAATTCTCAAAGAGATGTAAACAAATTGTTTGACAAAATCCCTCAGAAATGCAAATGGGGTTGTGCCATACTGTTTGACAAAATGTCTCAAAGAGATGCAAACAAATTGTTTACACAATTCTTCAAAGCAATGTGTGCGTGGATGCGGGAGCTTACACGTGGCATGTGAACTGTATAACAAGAAGAGAAACCTAGGAGAGGCATCTCATGGAATGTAATGATTGTTCGATATGCACAAAATGGATTTTTTGAAAAATCTTTAGCAGCTTTTAAATAAATGCAGTTGGCAGGCGTAAAGCTAAAATTAACAATCTTTGCCAATATCCTCTACTGTCTGCAATTGTTCTTTGAAATACACTAAAGTTACATTTAGTTTGTGTAAGATTTCTGTTGTTTCCTTTGATATCCTTTAATGTAGATCTCTTCTAGGAAAAAAAAGCATTACAATACTAAAATCCTAAAACCATATTCCTTCTTTTGTTTTCAAGTTTTCAGTCTAAATTTCTGTAAAGTTTCAGTTTCAGATTTCATTTTGGATCATAATATTATATTCCTCTGTCTCTTCTATATTGTGCTTTTTTTCCCAATTGTTTTCATATTTTATGCTGATTAGCTCAGGTCAAAAGGTGCTCTAGGTGGTCTGTAAATCTTCTAGAGGAGACTCTATTGTTCAAACTTCAAACTTCAATTGCCTTCCACAAAATTCATTAAATGGAATATAAAATACATTAGGAAGGTTAACACATTTGATCTTGAAAACACTTGGATGACTCATAGGGAAGAGCTAACTTATGTTGCTCAGGCAACAACCTAAAAAAATATTACCTAAGAGAGGAGATTGCATTAAGCTTTACTTGTGATGATGAATTGGTTCTACACATATATGATCTGAACCATGAGTTTAAAAATAGTAGCTACTCATCCTAATTGTCATACTTTATAAATTAATCTTGACTTACTTGGCTTTCCTATTAATTACAGTTTCCAAAAAGAATGCTTTAGTGTGAAAATGACAAACATGCCTTCCTAAATTTCTAGCTTATTGATCTAAGACTGAAGACAGCAACATACACTTTATTGAAACTAAAATGGTTCATGCGTTGAGCTAAAATAGAACACATTTTTCTTCGCAAGAATTCAAACCAAAACAAAGCTCTGTATCATTTTCTCTGAAACAAACTAAACTGGGTGCTAGTATATTAGCAGCAGAAGACACAAGCAGACATAGAAACTTACTTGTGATTTGCATGAAGGACATGTGTAACCAGTTCGAGATGAGGATCCTTTCAAAAGTAGAAGCAAGCACGAATTATGCAAAACATCTGAGCACAATCCTTCCATGATTAGCCTTGTCCTATGCTAATATAGTCTCATTCCTGTAAAATCAACGTTAGTGAAGTTCAAGGAAAAACATACGTAAGCAGCCGAGCCGAGTGACAAAGCGACTTGAATGAGTCAGTATCTGCAAGCAAAAGGTACATTTTGGTAGGAAACTGCAACTGGAATCAACCATCCACTCTGCATATGTCCTCACCTATTATCCACCCATATACAATAATACATAACATCTTAAGAATGTCTCCGGGAGAAAGCTATAAACAAGCCCACACCCCTAAATTATGCATTGTATTACAGAAACGAACAAAGGATACTCAATGGTGACTGCATGTAGTTTAGGTTATATTTATCAAATCTCAAATTTGGGTCTAAATAGTAACAGAGAACGAGTCCTGAATATCTTTATATATTATTTTCCACGACAAGAAACCCAAAAAATTGAGATTGTGAACTGAGATCACCTCACAAGCATTGTGTTCAGGAAAGCAGATGCAATCTCCACATACAGGAACCTTATGCATACAGCAATATAGTTGTGTTTCCTGCACACATTTCAGCAAATCAACTGAAAATCGTTAAAGAGGAATAGGGTGAAGCACAGATTCTTAATCCTTATTTTTTCGCATATTCTTTTAGAGGCTTCGTGAATTTTGGAAAATGAAGCAAAGAATCAGAGGATACAATGATAGATGCATTCTAATTAAAGACACTTTTGGGGGATAGACTTGCAGACTTTCAGTCTATAGTGAGTAAAACAAAATAATGGAGTGAAGACTTTCGGAATAAAGCATTGTTTTGGCTGTCTAATGGATGGCAATGATGAAAATATCAGAACACACGGACCAATTGCCATTACAATTTAGCAGGAGAGGAAGCTGAGCAATTCCCAAAACAAGATAAGATGGCAATAAACTAATCCTCCACATAAACCATAAAAATTCTCCAGCGCTTAGCAAATTACTGCAATTCTCTAGGTAATGACGATAGAAATTGCAGATCACAGGGTTGATTGTTCACAAACAAGGGAGCTACAATTTTGTCTGTACACACGAAGTCCCAGTGAACAGCAATACGCAAAACATCAGTCCCTTCTTGCCATCATCTACTTGCATATATTTCCTCTCTGACTAAGCAAAGGAAACCAAAATAGGCTCCAGTTCAGATATCCCTGAGAATAGTAATGAATTGAAATACAAAAATTTCCTGTTTTACTTAACGAAAATCCCAACGGAAACAACCCACCTTCTGGCACATACAGACTACCATGGTTGATCCCTTTGCAATAAGAAATTTTTCAATTATGGACCCCAAAGTAGCACCTTAATAATTTTGTAGCTTCATTGGAAAATTTTAGTTGATAAGTATCAAACAATCCTATCCAAATACTCTAATGGAGTTAACAAGAATATAATGTACCTCATAAAGTCTTGTCCATAGTGAATAATCATATACTACACAATTCTGTACACATGCTTTGGTCTAGCAAGCATATAACCTTCGTGACTCGACATGTAGCTCTTTCAGATTCTTTAATTTTTGAAATGAATGATGCCTCTTTGATATCTTCACTCATTGTTGTGAAGGGAATTGGTGTCCAGGTAGGAGCAGTTGCTGAGGCCAGCTAAAATACACAAAATGCAAACAGTACTTACATTTATAAAACCCTCAAACACAAATACAAATCCATATGCAGATTGAAGTCAAATGCAGTAAAGAACTCACTTAAGAGAAAACTTTCTTGAATTGAAAAATACCTATGCAGATGGCCCTCTAGGTGTTAAGGAATTAGTCTGAAAAAAATTAATTATGTATCATAATGACTTCAGTTGTGAAGCTGCCTAAGATATAAGGAAATTAATCTAAAAATATGAAAGTAACCAACAAATCAAAAGCTTCAAAGATTCAGTCATGAGACAATTAACTTCTTGTTTAGTATCATACTAAACAATGATAGACTCTCCTCCACTTATTGATTAATTTGTGCTTGATACAGTTCACAAAGTCAAAAAATTAGCTCTAAATACATTTATAATTTCAAAAGAAGAATATTGACGATATGAATTTTGAAAGAAAATAGCACTAAATTAATATGACATTTCTTGCCAGGTTTTACCTACACTTTTTTGGTGTTTCCAGCATTTTCTGAAAAGACAAGACATAATGAAAAGATAAGTAATAAAGGGAAAGCACTACCATAACATAACAATGAGGAAATTATTCTCTGTGACTTTGTTTTCCTCCAAGGTGGTGTCATCCTTCAACACATTGCCTTGATAAATTAGTAGCTGATGGATAAGACCTTTGAAGTTGCTCTATTTGTCTTTTAACATCTACAACCTGAAAAATCAAGAAGACCAATTGATATAAGAGAATCACTTCTATGTCTAATGACAAATTTCTGCCAAACATTGCAACTACAAAGCAATTTCAGATGTGATAATTGAAAACCTTAAAAAATCAATCCAAAGAGCACAACATCATAGGTGCAATCAAGGCACTGATATAGAACCTAAAAAAATTTAAGTTAGCCATAAAAGCAACCCAACATAAGAACTGCTTTCACAATCATAATGGACAGTCAACCTTAAAATAAAAACAGGCCAGATCAAAAGTTTATTAATTAAGCTCATATTAAAAAGTGGCCCTATTAACTATAAACTATAGTAGAAGTGCTAAATGTTAATTATGTTGTGTTGTCGTGGCACACAACCATTTAAATAAAAAAGGATCCATCACACTTTAGGATAGACAGTGCAGTCTGATTTGGATGCTTTCCAAGCCATACCATACACTAATCTGTGAAAGGAGTTAGCAAAGATTGCAATTGAGAGGAAGTACATTTTAGATCAAAATGTAGACAGCGAAATGGTGAAAGTAATAAGAAATGCGGTGGATGGTGGACCAGCTTAATGATCTATAAAATAAGGATTCCATCTTGCTCAACAACACAGTTTGTAAGATTGCATACAGTAATGAGTTTAAAAAATTATTTACCAGGCTGAAGGATTTATACGTGCAGAAGCAAATAATCAACACATTATGGAGATTGGTTAATGATAGGAAACATGCTGGTCCTGCTGAGTGAATATGTGACCTTGGAATTACATTTAGCAGATGTTGGACAAGGAGTGCAGGTATCTCAAGTACTGAAAATATGGAATGTTCTTACCCTTAAAGAACTTCATGATCTTAGACAAGGTTTAGAAAATGTTTTTGCAACATATACTCTAAAGAATATTGAGCAGTGCAAGGTAAAATGTTTGACAGGAATGGAAGAAGAGTGCTACCAATGCAATGGAAGGATGATCCTGAGTCTGTGTGGTATAATGTTTATAGAAATCAGAAATGCTTGAGACTCCACATTTAAAAGCTTCTGAACAGAAAACCATTTCACTGGAGCACACCAGAGTTAAAGGAAATTTAATGCTAATGGAGTTCTATTCTCTGTTTTGTGGCATTGCAAATCAATTGCTAACAGCAACAGATGGGTTAGACATTGCGTTTCAGTTTAAGACAAATAAAGAAAATAATGCAAGAATGGTAGAAATTAAGCAAGGGAGGATCTTCATAGAGAAGAAGATTTAGTTTGCAACCATGAAGGAGGTACATGTAATTTTCAGTTGCATGCTTCATTTGGACCTGCCTTTGTTGAGGAGCAACCTCCCAGTGAAGAAGTTGCAATGAAGGCTCAAACTATGATCAAAGGAGAAAAGATTGTTTATACTCCTTGTGGGCCATCAAAGGATGATAGTGGTGCTATTGGGGAAGAAATTATCCTTGATTCATAATGGAAGAGATCTCCTTGTGTTTTGGCATCTCATTGAGAAGAGGGTGATTTCTTGATTGGACATGATGCTGCCCTAATCTCAGAAAATTCTGATTTTCCGGTTGTTGACAGCAGAATTTCAGTTAGGACAGTTGGCAACCTTGAGGAGGATGGTTTTTGGTGTGGTACACACTTTGGGACAACAAAAATAAATGGCACACCTACGAACATGACAGCAAAGAGGATGGAGACTTGAATCAAGCTTGAAGCATGTGATTTTCAGTTAGAGACATCTCTTGGAGCAGCACTTAATGAAGACCTTCAACAAAGAAGGAAGGAGTGTTTGAGAATCTTGAGGATACTACGGAAAGGTATGAATGGCATTCTGATTTTTTGCTTGGCAACAATAGTCCCTCACCTTTTTGCATAATCATGAGATGGCGGCCACTTCACATGAGGTGATGGTATCAAGGAGTCTCCCAATATGGGCACTCAAATTTTGTGTGAGGAATGTATTGAAGATTCAAGCCACAAAGGTTCTGATTTTGTACATCATACCTTGGAGGATGTAAAGAAGTCACAAAGTATGTGTGATATGTAAACATAATGAGGACCAGGAGTTACTTCTTTTAGAGAACCCATTGAAGGCTGAAAACATAGATGAAGATGGGATAGTAGAGCACGCACTTGGTGCATCAGTCACTAGTGTTATACCTACTCATGTAGAGGGCAACATAAGCAAATTGGTGGTTGGACCTTTGTTCATTCGTGGAGAATTTGAAGAGTTGCCTCTCCTAGAGGCTTTCATGGTAGAGCTTACATTTTCTAGACCAGCCTATGAAGGAGTGTACATGGATGAGGGCATTGGTGATTCACCTTGGTTTAAGTGTGAGGACATTCTTGGAGAAGCTATTGATACACTTCTACCTCACAATACATTATCAGAGCGTGGAGCTGCTCACTTTTCAGGATTTGAAGTGTGCATGATCAATGGTCTGAGAGGCACTTACTTGGAGTTGATAAGTTTCAGCTGAGCCTTGGTACATGGTATGATGAAACCACAAAGGTTTCAGGTTGTCTTTTGGGGACAGTAGCTGATTGGAGGAGTTGGAAAGGATTGTATCATCTTTGCCTTATTGGAGGTGGCTTTAATGATGAACTCCCATTATCCCTTATCATGGAGGTACTCATTGTTTCACTTGGAGTGAGGTCCTCAGTCAGATAGATGCTGCCCTGGTTCATAACAGCAGCATATGGTGTATTGTCATGATTGATTATGCACTTAGGATGATCATTGTTCACATCCTTGGGAATTCACACCGATTTAAATGGACATTGGGCATGGGTGGCATGATAAGAGACATCCATCCCTCCACTTTTCGTTGGTGTGAGAGAATGATGATTTGGGATCCATTAATTAATTTGATAGCGGGAATGCTTTAAATTAATAGACACCAAATTAGGTATGTTGACGGCTTGTGTTTCTTTGGATTTTGAGATTACTTTGAACAAGGTTTTCAGCTGGAATATGATTTGATGTTGTGATAATACCAAATATTAATTCCAATATAAAAAAGTAGAAATCAAAAGGGTATTTAAAAATATCACACAAAAGAAGGTACTCAGAATATATAGAAATGAAAATGGTATTTTATAATTAGAAAGGTGTGTTGGGCAATGGATATTTTACTATTTCAGTGATATACAATTTGATCTAACATACTTGTATTGGACTTGAGGCATCAAATGCCCTTGTCAATACCTTAAAAAAGAATGTGCAATTTTCTTCAACCTTCAGGAGAAACATAAACCTAAAGATTGTGCTAAAAAACATTTATTAGTTCCTCTTGTTCAATAAGACTGGTGGGAAGCTAGTTTTCGGCTAGGTAATCATATCATGGACTTAAACTACAAGATCCATGGAAAGTAAAGGTGGAAGAAGGCTGTCCACTGTGTACGGCAGGAAAGCGGAGCAGCTGTTGCCAACAATGAAACTTGCTAATGCAGCTTGGAGTAAAAATGCACAAAGTTTCACTATTGGTGATTCAACAATCCAGTGGAGACATGTAGAGTAGTTAAAAAGCTCAGTAATATTGTACTGCAATGAGCACTTTGTCTGAATTTATGAAAAAAAAAATGGGTCAAAGCTATGGGGTGGATGATGTATGACTTCCACATTGCAGGGAAGAAAACTTAGATCTTTCAAATTTGTCTTAAGGAAAGATGTTAAACCAAACACAAAATTTATCACGACAAAAAAGCAATTTATTCAGGTTGACAACAAATCGACACAAAAACCCTGCTCTTTCCTCCAACACAAAGCATAAAACCAACTGAAAGAAAGTACACTTCAAATATCTAGTTCACCTTAAGAATGACATACACTGAGATTGTTTACAGTGGCGCTTCTTGTGGTGGATCCATTACGCCCTGCATTCATCACAGAGAGAAGAACTCATTTCATAAATTGTCCGTGTCAAGACGGAGGAATCTAGAACCGAGGTAGAGGAAAGGGGAAGAGGAAGCATTTACTTTTACTTTTAAAGAAAAAGGCTACAGAGAGAGCCGCTGCGAGCAACCAGATCACCATGCTCATCTCCATTTTTTAAACACTGCTCTCAGCAAATCAATGAATGGTTGCTGTCATTATTCACTTTTTTAATTAAAAAAATATTTTAAAAAATAATCAATTCAAATCTATAAATAACAATCATTTTTGTAGCCTGTATTTCTGGAAAAAAATGTGTTTCCTGTAGTCAAACTGACTTCTTTATAAACTACTTACTGGAAAGAGGTAAGCCAAGCACCATACACAGTGCCATACATTGTCTAACAATGGTAAATCTATAAATAACAAACATTTTTGTAGCCTGTATTTCTGGAAAAAAACAGAGACAAAGACTTGGGTTAGCATATTTGAATGAATTAATGGGCGATGAAGGAGTGAGGTACATTACTCGCTATTTCTTCCGTGTTCACCACATCGAGACAAGTATCCAAAATATGGAAGCACACGCAAGACATGTGGCTAGGTGAACGGATGCCATCTTGTTCTTGAAAATCCCCGTTATTCCATTGTTGCCAGCCATACTAATAATGACCTGCAAAGCACTGACACAGACATAGTTTTATGTGCGTTCTCTCCCGTTGGTATCTGAGAACCCTTCTGGCAACCATATGCTATGCCAATGAAGCACTGCCAAAATATTTTGAATCAATATTTTGCATAAAATATATGCAACTTGTACCTAACAAATATTCAGAAACAAATTTATGCAAAGAATTCTGGCACTGTGATTGGTTGAATGTAAAACGGATTAATAACAATTTAAACATCGCTGCCTCCGCTATAGTTTCCTGCAAGGCAGGAACTAACAATGAACAAGAAATGTTATTCTTTCAACGTTCACATGTCCCAAAGTTTGAAAAAAAAAAATTGAAATCCTATATTTGAATTAGTAGTGAAGGTAGTTATTTGAGAAAGCATAATATCTTCAAAAGAAAATTTCTTAACGTTTCACTTACTGGATTGGTTACTGGATTGGAATATGAAGTATTAAATCTGGACAAAAAATTCCTTCCAGATGAAATATAGCAATACAAAAGTGCAGCAGATTCATACGTGTGTAGTGTAATTGCAGCTATAAAAATTCAAATTTGAGTTACAAACTTCACAAATACAACTATGTGTATAAACAGATAGGCCATTCTTCTATGAGAATACCTCAAATTACTGAAATTTTGACTTTTTAACTCAGTTTCAGATGAATTACACTTGTTAGGAATTCATTAAATGTGAATATATTTGATTGAGTTTCCAAGGACTAAAACTAATCTTTCACACATCCACACAATGGTGTATGCAATATGGAAGGAAGAATAAGAAGTTGTGTTTTACAAGGAGCAATACATTCCACATGATAGGTGGGGGTATATCCATGTAGTGTTGATGCATGTCAAGATTTTTATGGCCAATGCATCATTTAAAAAAATTACTTGATGAAACAAACTTCACCTTCAAACTAAATTAATATTTCATGTCAAAGTTTTAAAATAAACATAACAACACAATGCAGTTACACGACGTCTTAAAGTAGAAGATAATTTTCTTCCCAGCAATAAGAAAAGTAATTTACTAATTTTCCTTTTTCTTTTATTATTTGCCTTGCTAAAGATAACTAGGAAATTTAGGTACCTTAGAATCCTTAAGGCTTAAATAACTGATGAAAAATTTGTCACTGATAGATTAGACTCAGGACCAACAATATAAGCACCTTCGGATGCACTACTAGTAGTCCCACCTTTAAAAATCAAGGCATTGGCCAATACTTAATAATAATAGGCTTCTTTGGTTTCATGTAGTTTCCTTATCTCATTTGGTGATGGTAGATTTTGTCATTTTTAATCATTTTCTTCTCTACTGGAAAAATATAGTAGTTGTTCCATTGTTATTTTAATAAACTTTTTTTAAGAAGGGTCAAAACAAATTGTATACACCTAAAAATGGTCTGAAGATATTTAATTAAATAAGTAATTATTTAATTAACCCCCCTTCCTAATTTAATTGAATTCATTAGGCAATTTGATTAAATTCTTCCTTTCATCTACTTATTAATAAATCTAAGGATTTATTTAATAGGTATATTTCAATAGTACCCTTTGATTAATTAATTCAAATTAAGTAATAGTCCCCCCATTTTAAATCAATTCTTCTAATCCCCTAATTAATTAAAACAAATCAATTTATGAGTTGTTGAGAATTAATTTGTATTTGAATTTTTAAATTCAAATTACCCACATGCCTCCTAACTTCTAACCACCTAACCTAACCATCCTTCTAACCTAACCCATTCCACCTAACTTTGGGTTTAACTAACCCTATCCTATCTTGCACATCCTAACCTCCTTATCCTAACCTCCTATGGTGCGGATATTTTCTTCTTGAGACACATGGCACTTTGGCCACATGTCTCCTCTCTTGGACTCTTGCCTTTTTATGAGCAAAGCTCCTTGACACTTGTCACTGGGATTGCTTATCCAGATCTGAGAGCAAATCCATACTCGCATCTCTTAGGAGGTGATAGATTGCTTTGTCATGGTTTTATCTTTCTTTTGCTTATGATTTGCTAACCATGCTTGTAATGATCTATTGAGTGTTTTGTGTTGTAGCTGTAGGTATCACATTTCACACAGAGCATGATATTTTGGCACCCACCGTGGGGCCGAAAATCTCTTTTTGGCCTCTCAAGCATCATCAAATCTTCATTTTTGGCCGAGTCTGAATTAGAATCTCGTACGAGTCCCTTTTCAGTCTTGTACGAGCTCCTTTGTGCACTGAAACGATAATTCTTCCTGACTCGTACAAGCTTTTAAGGAGATTGAATTGTCATATGAGCTCCATTTTGCACTCGTACGGTCTCAGAAGGATACTCATACGGTCAAGTAAATTATGTCGTACAAAATTTTGCTTCTCTATTTTCAAAGAAGATTGCATTTTAGGGTTTTCATGCTTCAATTTGATCATTACTAATGCTAACCGTAGTCTGTTTGTGAGTTTTTCGGTAGCCTAACTGGTTTTTGCAGGACGATTGTCAAAGATTATGCTTGTCAAAGCTTCATTTCAACAAAACACATCATGACTACTAATGCATTTATTTTGCAGGTTGCCTAGGAGGACTCAACTAAACTCTATGTCTTCTTTAAATTTTCAAGGCACACTTGTTTTTGCTAATGGAAATGAACAATCATGTATTGTGTGTTTTGATAATAGGCGAGTATGCTCTCACCTCTCTTAGGTGATCAGAAAGCTAGACTCATCCTTTGCTTTCATTAGTGCATATCTTTAGCAGGTCTACCCTCCCGAGGAGCTAATAACTCTTAGCCATTAAGGCCAGTGAGAGGGAACGACCTAAGTGGGAATGGTTAATGCCAAGTAATCCAACCCACTATAAAATAAATGTGATTTGATGAAAATCAAGTCAACGAAAGTGCTCGGGAATAGCTCTCCTCCGTACCTTTGGGTATATCAAACCTTGATTTTCAAGGCTGGGAGACCTCTTAATTGAGTTTATACCCCGACATGCCAAACGAATCCCTTACTAGTTCCAGTTAGATTAGAAGCTACCCGATTCACCTTCGAAAGGGTGATAATCTTTGTGAAAGAGAGATAGTAACTCTCCCAAGACACTTTCCATATCGTGCCCCCATTAGCATTTGGAGTCGGATAATACGGCGTTGAGAATCCATTGCGTGAGACTCAGCGGCCATATTCTGATTAGCTATTAGGTGTGTACCTAAGCTTGCAAGCAAAGGTTTTCTCTCTCAGCCAACTTCCTTAAGTAGCGTAATGTGCTTGAGGTCACTTATAATATCGTGTTTTTGTTGTGTCTTCATACCTAAACCAAGAAAATCAAACATCTAAAACTGAAAAACAGAAGCAAAACATCAAACTTATGATCAAAAATTTGTCCAAACAACATATTTTACCTTGTTCTATCTTGAGTCGTATGAGCTTCTGTTTTGTCGTATGAGCCTTCTCGTTTATCATTTTTCTTAGTAAGTTTTATCGTACGAGTCCTCTGGTTTATCCTTTTTCTCAGTAAGTTTTGTCATACGAGTTCTCTAGTTTATCGTTTTGATCAGTAAGTTTTGTCGTATGAGGCCTCTGGTTTATCGTTTTGCTCAGTGGGAATTGTCACATGATCTTCTACATTGTCATATGGGTTAGTGCAAGATCAAGGGGGGCCAAAAAGTGGTGATGTGAAAAAAATAGCCTTCCTCACTTGCCTAAAACACGAAAATCCATGTTGACTTTTTGCTTGGCCTGGGTGTCAGTACACCTTGGCCTAGTAATTACCTATGCAATAATATATTATATGTTACATATTATATAATATATAATATATTATTATATTATATAATACGTATTATATAATATATATTATATTATATTATATTATATAATATAATAATATATTAAATAATACATATTATATAATATATTATTATATTATATTATATTATATATTATTATATATATGATATAATACAATACGTATTATATAATATAATAGTATATTATATAATATATTATTATATTATATATGTTATTTAAAAATAATTTAAGTATAAAAATCGGATATCCAATTTTCTGAGACTTTTATATTTCGATAGTGACAGCTCGTGAGTCATTTTTAACTCATGGGCCGTACGATTTCATCAAAATCCGATATCTGGTGCACCCGATATCCGGTGTTTTGGCAAAAAATTGCTAAAAAATAGATTGAGAGGTAATAATTTTATCGTTTTCAATCATTTTCATTCATTTTTTGTACTTTTTGTTAATGTTTATTTGATTTTTCATTGAAAATATGGTTTTTTCATGAAAACTAGGTTTTTTTAAATCAAATACCTAATTATTTAAATTTGTTAACTAAATTTAATTGTTTACATTCAATTAGGTTAAAAATGGGGGATAACAATGAAAACCCTGACCAACCACAACTGCAACAACCAAACCCTCATTTGCCAAACCCCCCTCAATTCAGGATTTGATTGCACAAAATTTGAATGAATTGAGGGGGATTGCAGAAGTATATCATAGGATCCCTCGTCTAAACCCAATGTTTGATCCTCTCACGTCGATCATAAAAAGTATGGAAACCGTGACTAAGGAGCACAATGCCGCCCTTTTGTGGCGAGATTCTATGAGCGAAAAATATGCAGATGGATTGTCGTATAAGGATATCAAGGATCTCGAGATATCCAACGCCGAAATTGCCTCATTGTTTGTCAATCCCCATACTGGTCAGCCCATAGATCCCCAAAAAACAAAACTTTCTATTAAATGGTGCACAAATGATGGGATTGTGAAATTTTTTTGGGATCGTTGGTGGATGGTTTTTGACAAACCACCCAACAACAATCTTGATATCCCCTTCTATTTCATAAAAAAATTGTATGCTGAGTTTTTTTTAAACAAACATGTGAACTACTTTGACATCCAACCTTTCCAGGGTGTAGGTTTAGGTATGCCCCAAAATATACCTAGGGCAGTCAGAGTAGTCCAGGGCCCATATGTCCCCCCTCCTCCTGTTGATCCCCCACCTGCAGTGCAGCATCCTGATATCATTTGTGAGGCAGCTTCACAGACCATATCGGCTATTCACTCTTTGAGTAGCCTTTTGGTTTCTCAAGCTGCGTCAGTAGCTCAACCTACTCTTGATGGTAGCAATGCATCCGGTGCCGTTGACATGTCATCCTCGGCTCCACACATATGCGTACCCCATAGTTGTGTCATGTGTGGGCACGTATGCTTGGGTCCAGTTGGACAACCCATTGATCCTCCTGTGGATAGTGCAAATTATGAGGTGCATGAGATGCATGATGCACTAGATGTTATTACACAGACTGGAGGATACCCTGGGGAGTCCTCACATGCTAGAGGTGAGGAGGCACCGACATCATACATTGATGATGTAGTGGTACGATTTGTATTTTCACAGTTCATGTTATATTTTAATTAAATATTTATAAATTAGATAATATTAAGTACTATTTTTTATTTACATGGTCTATTTAACAGTTGATGACCGAGGATGAGTTGAGACAGATTCAGGAGGGCACCTTGTCGGCCATTTCATTTGGCCTTGATAGCTTGATGGTACATATATTATTGCACCTAGTTGTTTGTATTTTATTGTACATACATGCTCATCATTTATATTGGTATTAATTAGATTATGTAGTAACTTGCATGTATATCTTATTTTACTCTTGTAGGTCACAAGCAGCATGAGTGCGGGGTGGTGTGATTTAGGATCTAGTAGTGTAGTTGGAGACAAGGGAAAGGTAATTGAATGCAAATATGATTGAATGAATAGTTTAAATAACTTATAGTGATTATACATGTCTAGACATAGATTGATAGTTTCATATGCGTGTTGTGTATATATACAGAGAATTATTGGCTTCACATCCTTGATGACTACACCTAGTATACCTGAAGAAGAAGAAGAGATGCCTCGAGTAGATGTGTGTTCATTTTATTTTTTGATTAGTAGATATAATTTGTTATTATTAGTGACAATTATATGCTAACTTGTATCAATGTCATGTTTCTGAACATATGTAGGTTGTGTATGAAAATATTTAAAACATACCTCCTCTACCGAAGACATACATCAAGAGTCCTGCAAAGAAGAAGAGAAAACGTGGAGATGAGGTAAACATGAATAGTTCAATTATAGTTCATTTGTATGTTAACTTTTCGAATGTGAATTATATAATATAACTAATATTAATCGTGGTTTGTTTTTCTTGTGCAGGATCCTTCAGAGCCGAGCAATGCGGCGAAGAGGATCGATTTTGATGATCCATCAGCAGCTTAGGATGTTATAGATAGTTTTGGGATGCTTACATGTCTAGTTGGCATGTATATTTTGTATATGGACATACATTCACGTATGTAGACATACATTTTGTTTCAGCTGGCATTTATGCCATATTTATGTATGGACATACATTTGTAATCATTTGACATTTTTATATATACAGAAGTTGATATTTAATCATATAAATTGTTGCTCATCTGTGCGTGGTGTTATCATGGAAATCTTTAATCTTCATTCCAATAATTAACAATGGTTAATAACGGCTATTTAATGAACAATACAATTCATTTCATTTCATCGTAAGTGTTATTTTTATAATGAACAATATAATTCATTTAATGAACAATACAATTTATGAACAATACAATTCATTTAATCAACAATACAATACAATTCATTCAATGAACAATACAATTCATTTAATGAACAATACAATACAATTCATTATTACCCTATGCATGGTCCTAATTTTCCCCCCACCTTGGTTGAACGCTCGGGGTTTTATTAGGGCAGTAATTTTTCGGTTAGCAAAAAAAATCGTCAGTCTCACTCAATCGAATGTTGTCGCGTGGCCGATTTCTCGTTCTGCTCGTTGCGATGATGAACCATCAGCTCCAACATGTCCAGTTAGGCATTATTACCCTATGCATTCTCTTATTTTGCCCCCCAAATCGATCCAACGTTCGGGGTCATACCCTACTGGCGTCGTCCCTTGAGTTCCCTAAGTGCTCAAAATTGTCAAACGTTGACGAGCCCTAACTCGGAATCCATGGCACCTGTGAATGATTCGTTTGAACCTACAGGGCCATGAGAGGGGTCCCTACAAAATCCTATCTTAGTTTTTCAAGTTGCCCTACAGTTTTATTAGGGCAGCAAATTTTCGGTTGGCAAAAAAATCGTCAATCTCACTCAATGGAATGTTGTCACGTGGCCGATTTCTCATTCAACTCGTCGCGATGATGAACCATCGGCTCTAACATGTCCAATTAGGCATTATTACCCTACGAATGCTCCTATTTTTCCCCCCCACTCGATCCAATGCTCGGGGTCATACCCTACCAGAGTCGTCCCTTGAGCGTCCTAAGTGCTCAAAATTGTCAAACTTTGACAGGCCCTAACTCGGAATCTGTGGCACCTGCAAATGATCCATTTGAACCTACAAGGCCATGAGAGGGGTCCCTACAAAAGCCTATCTCGGTTTTTCAATTTTCCCTACGGTTTTATTAGGGCAACAATTTTTCGGTTGGCGAAAAAGTCATCAGTCTCACTCAATGGAATGTTGTCGTGTGGCTGATTTCTCCTTCTTCTCATTGTGATGATGAACCATCAGCTTTGACATGTCTAGTTAGGAATTATTACCCTACGCATGCTCCTATGTTTCCCCCCCACTCGATCCAACACTCAGGGTCATATCCTACCGGCATCGTCCCTTGAGCGCCCTAAGTGCTCAAAATTGTCAAACTTTGACGGGACCTAACTCAGAATCCATGGCACCTGTGAATGATCCATTTGAACCTATGGGGCCATGAGAGGGGTCCCTACAAAAGCCTCTCTTGGTTTTTCAAGTTGCCTTACGGTTTTATTACGGTAGCAATTTTTTGGTTGGCGAAAAAATCGTCAGTCTCACTCAATCGAATGTTGTCGCGTGGCTGATTTATCATTCTTCTCATCGCAATGATGAACTATCTGCTTTGACATGTCCAGTTAGGCATTATTACCCTACGCATGCTCCTATTTTCCCCCCCCACTCGATCCAACGCTCGGGGTCATACCCTACCGGTGTCGTCCCTTGAGCGCTAAAATTATATATAAACAAGCATTACATTGTAGACACATAATGATCATGAATATTTCCATGCATTGTATACACATAATTACCATTACACTTGCATGTGACATCCATGAAGGGATATGCAAACATGATTTTTTTTTTCATTATCAATACAACTACACCAATGCACTCATGTACAGATACATGGACATTATCATCAATATAACTAAACCAATTTGCTCATGGACATTGTATATCATCATAACAATGTTACATCAATTCACATCCATATACAAATACAACATCCCACTGTTACATCGTTCTTCTCGTCGCAATGATGAACTATCTGCTCCAACATGTCTAGTTAGGCATTATTACCCTACACATGCTCCTATTTTGCCCTCCCACTCGATCCAATGCTCGGGGTCATACCCTACCAGCATTGTTCCTTGAGCGCTAAAATTATATATAAACAAGCATTACACTGTAGACACATAATGATCATGAATATTTCCATGTATTGTATACACATAATTACCATTACACTTGCATGTGACATCCATGAAGGGATATGCAAACATGATTTTTTTTTTCATTATCATTACAACTACACCAATGCACTCATGTACAGATACATGGACATTATCATCAATATAACTAAACCAATTTGCTCATGGACATTGTATATCATCATAACAATATTACATCAATTCACATCCATATACAAATACAACATCCCACTTTATCTGCATCAGACATCCTCATATCCTAAGAGAAAAGCTTACGTACAGCAATGTCTGCATATAAATGAAGACCAAAATAAGTAACCTTTTTATGCGGAATGAATGTGCTACAAGAAACAAATTATAACACTTAATACAAATTAGTTTGGCAAATTATAAATAGATCATTTCAAACATTTTTAAGATGCACAAGATTGTATAATTATGAAACTTACTAGTTTCTCTACAAAGTATACAAGCATAACTTTGAAGAAACACGCATGTTGATTAAATCCCTTCTCACTGCATTTCTCTGCATGGTTGAAGACGATGGTAGATATGGTCATTTCTAAATAGAAATACATTCACTTGACTTAATGTTTATGCACAAAATTTTATCTCAATAATGCACAAAATAATATGTACCATCACCAAGAGAGGGTCTTGTCAATGGCGAATGATCTAGCATGAACCTATATATCATCAAAAATCATAATGTGATGTACTATTGTATATCATCAATAAAGATCCGCATGAGCATAAAGATTTTGCGATAATTATCATCAAAAATTGTAAAGCTCATCAAATGCATGATAATAAGTCGTGTTGCAAAAATATGTCCCTTCCGATTATATCATGTACCCGCTATATGCATGCGAAAACCGTGTTGCCAAAAAAAGCCGTTCATCAATAGACCTGCATTTTCAAGACATCCTTAATATACACGTAACAAACTTGATCATTAAGGTTTAATGATCATTGTTTGAAATGAAATGCATGATCAAAAAAATAAGGGACCATTAAAGACCTACTGCTCAAGTGTGCCTGAAGGGTCATCTCTTTGTTTAAGAGTATCTAGTATTGCTTCATGATCAACAGTAGTCACTGTCCATAGCTCTTTGGTCTTTGGTTTTGCTTGATGCTTCAACAACTTGACATTTGTAGCTATAATAAGGTGTGAATACATTATAATGCTTTTGTGTCTCTCATAGTCTTCAAATACAGGTATGCCATTCTTTCTAATCATGTATGTTCGCAACCAAGTTCCCACAACAACAACTGAACCTATAGGATATGTGAACCCATCATCATCTGTCACTAGTTGTGTTAGCTTTTGTTTCCCTGTACACATCGTGCCAACCAATATTCTGATCTCTCTTTATTCCCTTGCAGTGCAACAACTGCAAAAACATGTCCTGTCTGTACAAGATCTGATAGATGATCATACTCAAGCGAACTTTCCATGTCATCGTTTGACAAGGATATTATTTGAGATAAAGGAGTTAGATAGTGAGGAACCCACGTATCAACCCACTCACTTGACTCGCATTGATCCCAATCACACCGAACACAACTCTAATAAAAACAAGCCAACGCTCGTGTCCAAATGGTCCATGTACTTGCATCTGAGCTAAGAAATGAATGCATCTTTGAAGAATCTTTAATTGTTTGACAATCCAATCTATCTCCCACTGTTCCCTCTTCAACCAACCAAAAGAATATGCTCACTGCTGAATCAAGAGTACCTCCATGTGACAATGCTGAACTACACCAATCAACAATAGAATGTGCATCAGAGAAATTTTCACCTAAAATCCTCAATTGCTCCTTAACTAGAGCTCTCTTCAAACATGCACCTGTTCCATCATGCTCTCCCTTCCCATGCCCTGCATAAAAAAAAAACAAATATGAGGTATACGCCTCTCCACATGCATTCTACTCAACCAATAAAACATACGGGCATTCTTGAATTGACCCATACAGTTATCTGACCATATTATATGTTTGTCAATTGCAATATCTTTCTCATGCAAGAACTCAAAAAAATTCTCGAAAGAATGTTGCACATACTCGCAGGAGTGTGATCTATCATCACTCATATAAAAATCATACTCCTTGATTATCTTCCTATCCTCTTCTGTACTATCAGGAGCATGTCTATATGTAATGTGAACAAAAATAGCAATCTGGACTGAATTGTAGTACTGAGACTGTACCTCATTCTATGGTTGCAATGTATAGTTCTCTACAAAATGAACCACTAATACAATAGTGCCAATCAGGAAAGAGTTCTTACACATCCTGAACTATTGATCCAACCACTAAGACCTATGGGTGTGCCTTGCATACTTGTAGAAAAGATTTTCCTTAAAATCCAAAATAAAATCAGCAATACTCACTTCTCTTGAGACTAATTCGCATCTAGAACCTTCACCTCCACTCTTCAAATTATATTTCACTGTCTCATATCTTTTTTTCTCAACATAATTATTTCCAAACTCATGTTCACTGCCCTCATGAAAACATGAAACAAACTTTGACAGCCCACTGCATTCTGAGCACTTCTCATTCAAACAATCATTTCTATAGAAATAGCAGCCATCATCTCTAGGGCATAAAAATAGATCTTGCAAGTCTCTTGATGATCTCAGAAATAGTATTGCACCACACTCCTGTAACATCTCATTAGTATGCATCATAGAACGAATATGACATAAAAGTTCATGGTACATTGAAAACTCCACATGGTACTTGCAACAACAGGTATTGATAATCTTAAGAGGAACACAATAAAATGGTTTCAAAGATTCAAAGGCCCTTTGTGATATTTGTAAAGTTGGATGTAATTCACAAAAAAAATTGTACATTGTTTGGCTTTATTCCAAGAAATGTTTGGGATATGGTGTGCGGTCTCAGTTGCCGATTCTTAATTTCAAAACGTCCTTTATATTGGGTGACACTCTAGAATTAGAGTGCCAAAATTGTTGAATCTCTTCCTTCACATTGTCAGTCAAATTTCTATCAACACGTGGAAGCCTCCCACAAAATGCCCATGTATATTGTTGAAGTGGATCATCAAGTCTTTGTCTTCATGCAAGTGCTCTATCCAAAGTTTTACGGTTTATGTTAAAATCAACACAAGTTTGTCTCATTTGATGAGCCTTCCTCAATTGATGGCTTACTAATGAGGTTGTAATCACTCTTCGAGCGACTCTCTTATCTCTTTCTTTGGTATTCTTTCCAATAGATTTGAGAGCGTCAAATAGATTTTTTGCAATAATAGAATTTCTCTCCATCTTCTTTCCATATGAATCTTCAATTTGTTTAGCAATGGTCTCGTATTTATCATCTTTAGCAATTGAACAAAGAGTTGGCATTGCTCGGTCAATGTATTATTGCTAAAATTTTGGTTGAAAAGTTGTGTAGCCCATAACCAAACGGTTCTTGTTGACCTCTTGCCTTCAAGATTTGCAATAATGTTCTCATCGATTTCAAATAACCATTTTGGGGTTCTTGAAGGTCTTGCATTTGGAATTTGTCTTTCATCCATTAGAGGGTCTTCATTTCTAAAAAAATTAGGTGTTACATATGGTTCACTTGGTTGAGTAATTCCACCTTCAATGTTAAATTATTCCACATTTTCACCTCCTATGTCAAAATTTTCCACATGTTGAGCATTTTCATTTTCACTTTCAACATTTTCAAAATTTTCAATATTTTCACTTTCAAAATCTACATTTTCATTTTCAATAACTTGTGGCACATTTTTAAATTCAATTTCCTCTTTAGTTGAAGTAACATTAGCAATATTTAACATACCTTGTCTTCTCCTCCTATGACATTCTCTATCTCTTTCTCTATACACTTCAATTTGGTCATTTTAAAGTTTTCTTTTGCATTTAGAATTCCGATGACTACTACTCCCCATTTCCCTCCATACATATGCTCCTTCGTGATTGAGAATGTAAGTTTTCACTTTAAGAATCTCCCAAAAGCACAAATTTGTCTCTAGCTGTCTGACAACCCGTGATCCTTGACAGAAAAAAAAATATGCAGACTATGGGCCGTTGGAATCTACAAAATGGCCCACAAACCCTTTTTTTCCTGTAATTGTGGTCCTCAAAAATTTCCCCGTTGACGCCATTTATTTAGTAAACTACCATATGGCAGAAATCCGATATCCGATTAAATCTGATATCGGATTTTATTAGTCATATTTTAGAGAGAGAGAGAGAGAGAGAGAGAGAGAGAGAGAGAGAGAGAGAGAGAGAGAGAGAGAGAGAGAGAGAGAGAGAGAGAGAGAGAGAGAGAGAGAGAGAGAGAGAGAGAGAGAGAGAGAGAGAGAGAGAGAGAGAGAGAGAGAGAGGAGGAGGAGAGGGAGAGAGAGAGAGAGAGGAGGAGGAGGAGAGGGAGAGAGGGAGAAAGAGAGAGAGAGAGAGAGAGAGAGAGAGAGAGAGAGAGAGGAGGGAGAGAGAGAGAGAGAGGGAGAGAGAAAGAGCATATGACCCCTAACGACATGATTTGGTGTCTTAAGGGGTCCTATGGTGTTGTTTGGGGTCATATGGTGTCTTGGGACACCATAGGACCCCTTAAGACACCAAATAATGTCGTTAGGGGTTATATGGTGTCCTAAGGGGTCATATGGTGTCCCATGAACCCTTATGACCTCTTAAGACACCATATGACCCCTAATGACACCATATTGGGTTGCTTTGGGTCATATTGTGTCCTAAGGGGTCATATTATGGCCTACGACCCCTTAGGACACCATATGACCCCTAACGACATGATTTGGTGTCGTAAGGGGTCCTATGGTGTTGTTAGGGGTCATATGGTGTCCAAAACAGTGTCATAACAGGTTGTATGGTGTCCCAAGACACCATATGACCCCTATGGACAACATAGGACCCCTTAAGACACCAAATCATGGCGTTAGGGGTCATATGGTGTTCTAAGGGGTCATATGGTGTCCCATGAACCCTTATGACCTCTTAGGACACCATATGACCCCTAATGACACCATATTGGGTCCTTTGGGTCATATTGTGTCCTAAGGGGTCCTATGGTGTCCGAAGACACCATATGACCCCTATGGAAATCATGTCATTAGGGGTCATATTGTGTCCTACGACCCCTTAGGACACCATATGACCCCTAAAGACATGATTTGGTGTCTTAAAGGGTCCTATGGTGTCGTTAGGGGTCATATGTTGTCCATAGGGGTCATATGGTGTCTTGGGACACCATAGGACCCCTTAAGACACCAAATTGTGTCGTTAGGGGTCATATTGTGTCCTAAGGGGTCGTAAGACACAATATGACCCCTAACGACATGATTTGGTGTCTTAAGGGGTCCTATGGTGTCGTTAGGGGTCATATGGTGTCCATAGGGGTCATATGGTGTCTTGGGACACCATAGGACCCCTTAGGACACAATATGACCCAAAGCGACCCAATATGGTGTCATTAGGGGTCATATGGTGTCTTGAGAGGTCATAAGGGTTCATGATGTCCTATGATGTCTTAATCTCTCTCTCTCCCCGTCTCCCCTAATCTCTCTCTCTCTCCCCTAATCTCTCCCTCCCTCTCCTTCTCTCTCTCTCTCTCCCCTAGATTCTCTCTATCCCTCTCCACTAATTTCTCCATCTATCTCTCTCTCCCCTAATCTCTCTCCCTCTGTCTCTCTATCTCTTTGTCTCTCTCTCCCCTAATCTCTCCACTAATCTCTCTCTCTCTCTCTCTCTCTCTCTCTCTCTCTCTCCCTCTCCGCTAATCTCTTTATCTCACTCTACCTTCCCTCCCCTCCCTCCCTCCCTCTCTCTCCATCTCCCTCTCTCTCCCTTCCCCCTCCCCATCTCTCTCCCTCTGTCTCTCTATCTCTTTGTCTCTCTCTCCCCTAATCTCTCCACTAATCTCTCTCTCTCTCTCTCTCTCTCCCTCTCCGCTAATCTCTTTATCTCACTCTACCTTCCCTCCCCTCCCTCCCTCCCTCTCTCTCCATCTCCCTCTCTCTCCCTTCCCCCTCCCCATCTCTCTCCCTCTGTCTCTCTATCTCTTTGTCTCTCTCTCCCCTAATCTCTCCACTAATCTCTCTCTCTCTCTCTCTCTCTCTCTCTCTCTCTCTCCCTCTCCGCTAATCTCTTTATCTCACTCTACCTTCCCTCCCCTCCCTCCCTCCCTCTCTCTCCATCTCCCTCTCTCTCTCTCTCTCTCCCCTAATCTCTCTATCCCTCTCCCCTATTCTTTCCATCTCTCTCTCTCTCTCCCTCCCCCCTACCCATCTCTCCCTTCCCCCTCCCCATCTCTCTCTCTCTCTCTCTCCCCTAAGCTCTCTCTATCCCTCCTCCCTCCCTCCCTCTCTCTCTCTCTCTCTCTCTCTCTCCCCACTCCCCCCTCTCCCTCTCCCTCTCCCTCTCCCTAATATCATATACTAATTTATTTATAAATTAATATATTAATATATTAATATATTAATAAACAAATCTAGTTAGAGAATTTACTGATTAAAATCGGATATTGTGTCCTAAGGGGTCATATTGTGTCTTACGACCTCTTAGGACAACATATGACCCATAACAACACAATTTGTGTCTCTCTCCCTCTCTCCCTCTCTCCCTCTCTCTCTCTCTCCCTCTCCTCCTCTCTCTCTCTCTCTCCCTCCTCCCCTAATCTCTCTCTCTCTCCCCCTCTCTCTCTCCCTCTCCCCCACTCTGTCTCTGTCTCTGTCTCTCCTCCTCTCTCTCTCTCTCTCTCTCTCTCTCTCTCTCTCTCTCTCTCTCTCTCTCTCTCTCTCTCTCTCTCTCTCTCTCTCTTTCTCCCTCTCTCCCTCTCCTCTCTCTCTCTCTCTCTAAAATATGACTAATAAAATCCGATATCAGATTTTATTAGATATCGGATTTCTGCCATCGCCATTAATGTGGCAGTTCAATAAATAAAAGGCGGCAATGGGTGGCAGTTCAATAAATAAAAGGCGGCAATGGGAAAATTTTTGGGGCCAACAAATTTATATATTAAAATCGGATATCTGATTTTTGTAGTCAAATTTTCAAATTTCAAAATTCGGCTCGGGAATGCTTTGGTATTTGGCTTGGAAGTGACTAGCTTGGAAAGTCAATTGAAAAAATGTGTTTTTCAGTATTCCTTGATTTTCCAAACTTTACACTGGTGGCTGACAACTTTTTTTGTAGCCAAAATTGATAAAATGAAAAGGGTTTTTTAAGGATGTCCCATCTTTCTAACAATATAAGGCTTGTCTTATTTTGACTTTAATAAATAATTATTATTTATTTTCTAATTGAATTTTGACAATAGTCCTGATTGATATACTGATTGAAAAACACTCATAACTTTCAAACAGTATAACATTTTTTGAATCCAAAACATGCATCACATCCTATGCTTCGTCTATTATAGGGAAATTTTTTTTAAAAAAAAATTTCATAAGGTTCTGACTATGCTAAGATGGTCAGACGTAGGAGTTTCTGAATTTCTAAAAAGCTGTAGTAAAAAATTCATAAATAATTATTTACTTTATAAAAAATTTAAAAAATATATGTGTCACATCCGGACATGAGTCTAATACTTATATTATAAATATTATAAAAAAATATTATGATTTGATTGTGATTAAGGTGGTCAGACATACATCTACTTCTTATTTTTTTCTTGAAATTTTAGTACCACTGCATTGAAATTTGAAATTTTCATCAAATAGGAGTTTATTTTTCCAAAAAACAACTAGTAGCTTAGAAACTACATTCAATTTTCTATATATTCTCTTTTTACATATTTTAAAAATAATGTTCACAACTTATTCAAATTTTCATGTCAAGTTGCATAACTCTGATTTTTTGAAATTTCATTGCCACTTAAGGGCCTATTTTGGCACACCATGATCCTGCACATACCCATATGAGATTCCTGATTTGTCATATGGGCCTGTATGTATTGTCATCTGAAGTTGCTTAAACTATCATATGAATTTCTGTCTTTGTTGGTCCAGAGTTGTCTTCTTGCACATCTTTTTCAAGTCTATCATATTTGCTTGGTCAATTTACAGTGAGCATAAACACCTTTTATCTATCATTTTGTGCTTAGATTGTCTTCTTTGTTCACTTGGTCAAGTTATCATTTGTCAAAATTGGACTCTAAAGCTAAACATCTCAATATTTTCAAGTACTCACCCTCAACAAGTTCAAGATCTAAACATCTCAAAATGCATTATCACCCTCTTTGATAAACTGATCACTTAAAACATAGTTTCTCATCAGGATCTATCATCCTTTATCAAGAAACTACAACGCTTGGTCAGAATAACTTTGTCCCACATCATAGGATATATCGTTCCTACTGGACTTGGTTTTTATCAAATCATCATCATTGCAGTCCTAAACCGAAGATCGAAAAACTTGCAAACTTTTAAACACTTGAACCATCTTTTCGTGTCATATTGCTCTATCACATTTATATTGACAGTTGATCACTTATCAAAACAACTTTTAGACAATTGAACCCCTAAAATGGAAATAGAAGCATTTGAAATAGGTGAAAATCATATCAACATAACATACCAAAGCAAAACACAAGAAGAAAACATGACAAACCAACATATCAGAGAAATCAAACAAGTCCAAAATCAAAATCCAACTATGTCAAAATCTCACAAGGATTCAAATACATCTCCAAACAAAGGTGGCTCTTTTATGCAACTCTTAAAGATATCCCTAAAGGACTTGGCTGAGAAAGATCAAAATCATGCACCTATGTCTAGCAATGGCTCATCCCTCCATAAGAAAATTGACTCTCTAAAGGCATCTATTCCTACACCTCTCGAAAGTTTGTAAGAACCTTCCATAGCATCATCACCAAACAATACACCCAAAGATGAAGTTCCACAAGGGATATCCATGGTTGCCATCAAACCTATTTCAAAGGATACTATTCAAAGCTCATCTCCTTCATATCCAAGCATTGATTCCTTGCAACATCCCTATAATGCTCCCCTGTAAATTGAAGTCCTCATTCATAAAATGCTCATTAAACGTGTCCTAATAGATGGAGGAGCTAGCTTAAACATTTTCTCTTTGAGTCTTGTCTGTGCTCTAGGTTATTCAGAAGATGCAGTTGATCCTCGAAAAAAGATCACCATTAAAGCATATAATGAAGAAGAACGTTCCTCTAAAGGAATTGTGATGTTACCCATCAGAGTGGGACCTTTGCAGAAAGACACAAAATGCCAAGTTCTAGACTTGGACTTATCATACAACATACTTTTGGGGAGACCATCGATACATGACATACAAGCTATTCCATCACATGTCATCAGTGCCTGAAATTTCCATACAATGGATAGGAAATCACGATTTCAGCAGACTCAAATCCATTGCAGTGTTGTAGTAATCTAAAACCAGTTCAAGAGGTCATTGTTCCACATAATAGAGAGGCAGCATATTCAAGCACACAATCCACAGAACAATCATTTGCATCAATTTTGTCAAACATGGAAAAACAAATGCAGCTAAAAGATCGAGGGAATAGAGAATATTTACTATCATGGAAAAACAAACAAGAGCAACTTAGAATTGAAAGAGAAGAAGAAGATGTAGGAGTCGATATAGTTCACACGTATGCAGGATAAGCATTAGGAACTAGCCCACTTGAATTAGAATCGCATTCGGCTGACTTGGACTTGATCGAGGATGATCAGGAGCTACTTGTGCGAGGTCATTTTGACAAGAGTATCGTTCTAGACATAGAAATAGATATTCAAAGCTCTGACATCTCTATCATGACCCCTAATATCTTTGACATAATTCAACATGAGGATCCTTTATCCTTAATCCCTCCTAAACCTATGGACTGGGAAAATGAAGGACATACTGCCATTGATACCTTTTCTAATGAACACACCATATCCTTATATCTTAATGAAATAAAACAAGCAACAACTTTCACTAGGGATTTTGCTAACGTATCTTCCAGTCAAGTGGGTGCCAAATCTCCTACTCACAAAAGTGAAAATAAAGAAAATAATATTAGGTATAATGGTGAAAACCATTTACTGGCAACATTAGACAGAGAAAAAGTAAAAATAAAGGATGCATCTAACGATGAAAACCTCCTCGAGGTGCCGAAAGATGGGAGATTTGACACCTTGCCTGAATACTATCAAAAGAGGTCATCTATCCTGACGGAACCAACAAAAGCAGTTAACATTGGCACAGCTGATCTACATCCAGCAATCTCTCTATCAGAACTAGCAAGGCAGCAATATTTGGAACCCTTCAAAGGATGGAAAATCAATTTTACCTGGTCATATACAGACATTCCAGGGTTCGATCTATATCTTACAATACGTCACCCAAATATCAGTCCAGGAGCAGGCATCAATAATAGAACACAACATGGATCAGGAGCAGGTATTCTATTCATCACACAAAAAGGTCATACAATTCCAAAACCATACAAATTAAGCTTTCCATGCACCAACAATACAACAGAATATGAAGCTTTGGTTATAGACATCAAAATGGCTATAGAATGGAACATTACACAACTCCAATTCTTTGGAGACTCTCAGCTCATCATCAATCAAATCAATGACGATTATCAAACAAAGGACAAAAAGTTGATGCCTTATAAAAGATGGTTGATGATATCAAGAAATTCTTTGTAGAAATAAATTTTTTGCAGATTCCAAGGAATAACAACAAAGTAGTAGATGCCATGGCTACACTTGCTTCTCTCCTTCAGACACAGGAAAATCAACAACATTATGAATTCCTGGTAGAAGAGTTGTTTTATCTTCCTCATAATTGTCCTGATTCCCAAACTATCTGTCACCTTGTTGGGCATGATTCCTCCCGCTATGGTCAAATTTACACATACCTGAAAGATAATATCCTCCCTCCTGACTTATCAAAAAATCAAAAGAGAAACTTTATTTGCCAATCCTCCCATTTTACTCTCATCGTGGATACCCTATTTAAACGTGGTCTAGATGGCACTCTCTTAAGATGTCTTGAACAATAAGAATCTGAGAAAGCCTTACATGAAGTCCATAACGACATTTGTGGCACTCATTCAAGTGGTCTTACCCTTTCAAAAAAACTCATATGCTTGCGCTATTATTGGCCAACTATGGAATGAGATTCTTTTTAGATAGCTATAACATGCAAACAATATCAGATCCATGGGAATTTGATTCATGCACCAACACAAGAACTTCATGCTTTGGCAACATCTTGGCCTTTCTGTCAATGGGGTCTTGATCTAGTAGGAAAGATAAATCCTTCTTCATCTAATGGTCACAAATTCATCCTTATAGCTATAGAACATTTTACAAAATGGATTGAGGTAGTACCTCTCACAAATATCACAGGAAAACAAATTGTTGCATTTATCTTAAACTACATCATATATCACTATGGAATACCCATGACCATTATCATTGATAATGGGCAACCGTTCAAGAATCAGGATGTATAAGAGCTATGTGAGAAATTCAAGATCCAACATAGATTTTCCACACCCTACTATCCACAAGGGAATGGAAAAGCGGAAGCATCAAACAAAACAATTCTAAAAATCCTCAAAAAGACAGTAAATGATACTAGAAGAGATTGGCATATTCAATTGAACCCTGCTCTATGGGCCTACTGTACTACTATCCGCACGTCAATAGGTGCCACACCTTTCTCTCTTGTTTATGGATCAGAAGCAATACTGCCAATAGAAGTAGAGATACCTTCTCTATGAGTATCATTAAAAGGTCTTATCCCAAATGAAGAACAACGAGTATCTAGATTGCAGGAGTTAGAATTGATCCACGAACAAAGACAAAATGCCTTTGATCATTTAAAGGTATATTAGAAAATAATGTGTCAAAGTTATAATCACAAGGTCAAACCACGAGTCTTTCAAGTTGGGGAACTAGTACTAAAGGAAAATCCATGCAACCAGGCAGATCGAGAAAAGAAAGGAAAGTTCAAACCAAACTGGTTAGGTCTGTTTGTGATCACAACAATATTTGGGTCAGGAGCATATCATCTGTCAACACAGGATGGAGATTAGCATGATGAACCCATCAATAGCATGCATCTGAAGAAATTTTATGTCTAAAAAAGAAGAAAAATCAAAAACAGTGAAAAAGCAGAAAAATCAAAAACAGTGAAAAAGCAAGAAAATCCAAAAAAAGTGAAAAAGCAGAAAATAAAAAGAAATCAAATATGAGAAAAAGTGCAATAAAAACAAATACTTAAAACCTGGCAAACAGGCACTATCTGTCCGCTAGCTCTTCCATCTATTAGTTCATGCATCCTTCCGCATGCATTCATTCAGCACTATTCATATCCATAATAAATCCTTTTACAAACGCAGGCATCCCGGGTGGCTTCTTGCCATGGTTTGGATCATTGGTTGTATCATAATGAATTTGTTTGTAGGCTTGGGGCAAAATCCTACACCTAACTGGGGGCAAACTTTTTGATCATTTTGAGCTTAATAAAACAGGTAGAACAACAGTTAGACAACTCTTATCAAGCGAAAACTGAGACACATCCAATGTTGAACACGAGATCAAATTATCAACCATCAAACTATCACAAAGTCAGTCTAAGCACATTCGTACACTTTTCAATGGATGATATCTTTTGGATAATAATTTTAACATGATTGTTCACCTTTTCTATCTTGATTTTTGCTATCATGATTTATGAGTAACTCCAGGATGTCTCTGACTAAAGGAACAAGGAAGGAACATGATATCTTTCTTGTCTACTATCTGTAAATTAATTATTAATATGTGCAAATTTGTCTCGGTACATGATCATCGAAGTATCATCGAAGACATTTCTGATTTGCATATTGAAATGGTTAATACTACATGTTTTATGCAAGCAACACTTAGGTCATCTTGGTTCAATTATACCTCGATGCTTGTGCTAACTTGTCATATCAAAATCCAGGAAAGTCATGCTCAGGTCATCATGGTTTAATTATACCATTGATGTTTGCACTCACTTCCCACATTTTAAAAAGCTCAATAATGACAAAACGCAATAACCCAGTGACTCATCCGGTCCTAGCTTTGCATATCATTTGCATTGGCATTTTCATTTAGCTTGCATTTCATTCTTTCATGGGATACCACATGCTCATTTTATCCAAGGTTAAATATATCACAGGAATCATCTAAGTATCATCATAAGTGTATATGCATTCAAACTGATGACTCATCTCTATCTAGATATTATCGACCCAACAAAAATCTTATATTCCCCATCAGCATATCTAAATCTTTTTGCAACTTGATATCAACAAACTGTCAGTTCTATACCCAATCAAGCTTATCAATTTTATCAATCGATCGCATCTAAATAGATCCTATCATGTCTTATACAGGATGTATCTTTCCTAAAACTAGACGTTCTGATCATGTCTTATATAGGATATATCATTCCTGAAACCAGAGGCTTTGATCATCTTTGTCTTATACAGGAGGTATCATTCCTAAAACCAGTCTGAATCTTGATCTTTTCACACTAATCAATCAAGCTTTATTAATAATCAAAAACCGCATCACCGTGATCATAGAACTCACATTTTCATCAACCACAGTTGCATAAATCAAATCATTTCTAATCGCGATATCAATTTCGCAAAAATTCACATAGTCCAAAGGTCAATTATCTCAATTGATCTCCTAAGGGGGCACCATCATATTACAATTTATCAATCAATAGTTAGGGCATCCTATCGAACCAATATCATCATCAAAATGAGATTATTCTTTGAATCAATGCGTCATCACACCTCGCTTCAAAGAGGGGAAAAATGTATACACCTAAAAATGGTCTGAAGATATTTAATTAAATAAGTAATTATTTAATTAATCCCTTTTCTTATTTAATTGCATTCATTAGGCAATTTGATTAAATTCTTCCTTTCATCTACTTATTAATAAATCTAAGGATTTATTTAATAGGTTCATTTCAATAGTCCCCTTTGATTAATTAATTCAAATTAATTAATCCTCCCCCGACTTTAAATCAATTCTTCTAAGCCCCTAATTAATTAAAATAAATAAATTAATGAGTTGTTGAGAATTAATTAGTATTTGAATTTTTAAATTCAAATTACCCACATGTCTCTTAATTTCTAACCACTTAGCCTAACCATCCCTCTAACCTAACCCATTCCACCTAACCTTGGGTTTAACTAACCCTATCCTCTCTTGCACATCCTAACCTCCTTATTCTAACCTCCTATGGTGTGGATATTTTCTTCTTGAGACACGTGACACTTTGGCCACACATCTCCTCTCTTGGACACTTACCCTTTTATGAGCAAAAATCCTTGGCACTTGTCACCACAGAGATGACAAGTGTCTCTTCCTCCAACCTCTTCTCCAACCTCCTCCAATTTCACCTTTGATATCTTCAGACTCAATCTTGACCGTTGATTCTTGCCACCTCACCCCTGGCCTTGGAAATCTTATAAATATCCCCCATTTTGGAGCAATAAGTATCCCATCTCATTTTCATCTTATGCATTGTTACTATAGGCATATATCTCTTAGCATATCATTTGAGCATTGTTGTTTTAAGTAATTTGCATCTTAGATCTAGTTTAATTTGATCATTTTCTAGCATAATTATTGAATTGTGTAGCTTAATCAATCTCTTTTCTAGCTTAATTGCATCATCATCATAGCTTAATCATGCATATCATTAGCTTAGTTAGTCTCTTGGATCAATATAGCATAATCAACCTCATCTTTGCATATCATTATTGATGCTCTGCAAAAAGGATTAGAAAATCTGTTTGATGGCAACACACACAAGAGCACAAGAAACAAACGCTAGTGTCAGCAACAAAAGATTATCCTAAATAGGCATATCAAGAGAGATATTAAGCATGAAATAGAAAGCATACAAACATAGAATAGATAAGCTATACTCCTCCAAATGCTAATCAAGATGCTCATAGTTGCTCCTCCCTTGTTCCTCTCCTCTCCAAGTTCCACATGAGTGTAGCTCTCAGCTTTTAGCACTAGCCATGGATGCCATATGGAGATTCAAGATGGTTGAATATGATAAACAAATGCTATGCAAGTGTAAATAGTGATGCTATGAAAAATATCTATGCTAATACCAGTATAACAAGAAAACTCTAATGCTTCCCTCTTTGCTTGAGGAGAAGGGTTCTATTTATAGAAGAAATAGGGAAATGAAGGGTTAAGATTGAGCAATCTTAACAAGGGTTAGGATTGAAAGATATTCAATCCATGTGAGACTTTCAACCCAATCCCATGTTGACAAGTGTCACCATGAGGAGGCTTGAGAGGAGAGATAAGGAGCATTAAATGCTTGAGGGGACATGATGGTTACCCTAGGGGGTTGGGTTAGGGTTAGGTTAATGGATATTCCTTTTATCCAAGGGATAAATGAATGTGCAAGGGTTAAATGGTTACCTTAGTCAAAGAAATAAATGCTTTGAAGAGACCCATGAGTCAAAAGGATGGTTAAGTTAGAGGAAGGTCCCTAACCAAAGGTAAAAGGTGAGTTAACCATAAATGGTTATATAAGAGCCTTTAATTGTTTGGAAGACCTTAGAGGTTAACCATTTGAAGACTTAAAGCCTTAAATGCCTTTCAAAGACTTTGAGGGCTTTGAGAAGTGACTCCAACTTTCTTAGGAATGTGACAATATTTAGGGGGTGAATTAGGCTAATTAGAAGGAGTTAGAAGAATCTAGAAGGGATTTAGGCATGCAAGTGGATTTTGTAGGAGAATGCAAGTGGGAGGAATTTTAGGATTTTCAATTAAAATAAAATCATTTATTTCATTTAAATAGTGTGATTTGCATTTGGATAGATATTTAAATAAATATTAATTTATTTAAATGAGAAAAAGGAAGATAAAGCATTAAATGCTTGAAGAATTTAAGGGAAACCTTTAAAGGCTTAAGAAGACTATAGAAGGAAGCCATTGAGTTTGAAGACTTTAAGGGAAACCATTAAAGGCTTGAGAAGATTCTAGAAGGAAGCCATTAAGTTTGAAGACTTTAAGGGAAACCATTAAAGGTTTCAAGTGGGTGAGGATAAATAGGATTTTAAATAAATAATTTATTTAAAATAGTTGTGCAACTTGCATTTGTAGGAAAATGCAAGTGGGTGGAGGATAAAGGTGATTTAAATAAATGTTAATTTATTTAAATGTGACAGATGAGATTTTGGGGGATTTAAATAAATATTAATTTATTTAAATGTGAGAGAAGATTTAATTAAACAAATATGATTTATTTATTTAATTAATGGTCTGAATTTGGTTAAGTGAATTAAATCAAATAAATTGAATAATTTATTTAATTAATAGGAGAAGAGGGTTAAGATGAATTAATTAAATATTAATTTAATTAATTATTGATTGATGGTTAAATAATCAAATAAATAATAAATATTCATTTAATTAAGTGGATAGATTTATGTGACTACATTTGCTCCTCTTTGAGACGATGCGATTTTATTACGTCGTTTCAAAGAAAGAAAAATAGGTGTGAAGAAATATGCCCAAGAAATGTTAATTTAGTGGGTGGTATGCCCCCTCGAGAGATGGGCCAAATTTTTTTGAAAAATCGGGCAATCTCTCGAAAAAGAGAAAGAAGTGGAGGGGAGGTAGAATAAAAGAAATTAACAATAACGGTGAAAGAATGGAAGAAAATAGAGTGAATATGGAGAAATGGCAAGCCAGTGAGTACCCATAGGTTATGCAAGAGATACGCTGCAAATGTGGTGTTGTGCTTTTGATTGATACTATACAATTGATCAAAATTGGTTGGACAATCTGGTGCAATCGGTTTACTTGCCCCGATTGAGTCAAAGCATGACAGTTGATGTCAGTTGTTCGCTTGGACAGGATAAAGTCTGAGTAAATGAATTAAAGTGACCTAATGGTGACTTAGACAATTGTTGTAATTGCTCGATGAAGTCAAGGTATTTGAAGCAAAATACTCGTTGAGACTTAGACATTTAATGTAATTGTCTGTTATGATTGTGTTTGATTGGTTGATCAATTGATAGTTTGTTCGTGTGATGGATGGTTGTGGTGAATCATAGCAGCCCCATTGAGACTAGGTCATTATGATAAATGCCTATTGTAGTCTAGCTTTGCCATAATCGATTACCTATTGAGACTCGAAGATACTTGATTAGAGTATCTCTTGATAGTCTAGGTGTGTGTGAGTCGATGTTCCTATGTAGATAGAGTAATTGGCTTGATTGGGTTGATGGGAGATGATGTAGGGTATGTGACGCTGATTATCAAAATGGGGAGGGTGAGGGGGGGTCCGATGTTAGATAGAAGAAATGGAGGACCTATGACGCATTCCTATGGAAGAAGAGGAAAATAGAGTATCTATTGTCATTACTATGTATGAATGATATGCAGCTATTATGAATGTATGGATGGATGCAATGCAATGGAATGCAATATATACAGATGAGATGGAATGACGATCCATAGTGCTTTATTTTTCATCATTGAGCTTTTGAATTGTTGTAAGAAAATACAAGCAAATTGACATAATGATTCAAGATGACCTGAGTATTCCTTTCATGGATTTTGATATAGCAAGTTAATACAAGCAACTTGATATAATGGATCAAGTTGACCTGAGTATTGCTTGCAGAACAGACAACGATTATCTCCTTTCATGCATGACTTGGAACATCCTCCTTGATCTTTTGCCAATCATATCCTGAGACAAGTTCATACCGTAGTAAGAGATAAAACCATTATCGAGCTTGGATGAGGTAGTAGGAACCAAAGATGGAGTATTGTACCTGTAAGCAAACAACATATATAAAGAATAAAAAATATGGACCCTCGATAATGGTTCATGCTCATATGGTCAAGGTATATGCTGTAGTCAGCAAGTCATAGTGATCTATGATTGTATTTTTGCATAAGATCACGTAACTTAGTGAACTTCCCACGTAGACACCATTAGTATATGCCCCAAAACTTCATCAGAATAATTTGCAGAAGACATACAAACAATGCTTAGGAAACATCCCAACCATTCTAATCACTTGTGGATATCCCAGAGTAGCACAAGAACCTAATATAAATGAATAAATAACCTACAAACCAACCAAGTACTTGATAGCTTTAACAAAATTTTCTTGTCAAAGAAAATGTCATCTTGTCTTTGTTTTGGTAAGGAAGGATGCATCCTTGTTTAGACAGTTTGCGTGTTTGATGTTGATTGTTTGGTTGATTGGATAAGTGGTCATCATTTGATTATTTCACAATGTTTGTTTGGTATCTGCTTTGAAAAATGTATGTACAAGGTGTTGCCATGTTTTTGTTTGTTTGATGTTTTCTGATGTTTTTGGATTTTGTAAGTGTTTTTGAATGCTTTTGGTATTTTGTGAGATAGTTTTGAATGAAGAACTCAATTAATCACAAGTAATGCAGAATCCACTTCCATCAATAGGTTAAGGGCATTGCCCTCAGTTTAGACATGACTATGAAAAAGTGGGATGCAAGATGCATGAAGTACTATCTCTTGATTGCAGATTAAGAACAAGCCATGGTTTGGACGGATGGATGTGTGTATGTATGAATGTGATCGCAACAAGTGGGAAAGATAATGGAGCCATAGCATTTACGAGTGGCACCTATTTGCTAGGTTTTCACCATCGCACTTACCCAAGGCGCCACTAGAGTGGTTGTTCACCTTTTGGATGCATGATTTTTCTTTACTATTTTGATGTTTTTGTATTTTCTTTAGGACATTTTTCTGAATGTTTTTGGTGTTTTTTTGTATAGCTTTTAGGTATAAAACCATTTGAGGTGCATGTTGTTGATTGGATCTACTAGCTGTTCTCCTTCAGAAGTAGCCAACTGATATGCCCCGGACCCAAATACAGGAGTGATAACATATGGACCTAGCTAGTTCGATTCAAAATTTCCCTGATGTTCTTGATTTGGTTGGTTACAAGGATTCTCTCGAAGAACAAGATCACCTACCTCAAATGTAAGAGGTCAAACTCGATGATTATAACTTCTGCTCATGCACTACTGATAAGCTTTGAGGTGATTGTATGCAGCTTGTCGTTTCTCATCAAGTAGCTCTAAGTCTTCGAGATGTGATACTCTGAATGATTCATCATCAATGAGATTGTGCAAGGAAACCCTTAGTGATGGTATCTCAACCTCAGTAGGTAAAATAGCTTCTGCACCATAGACCAATGAGTAGGGAGTTGCACCTGTAGGGGTTCGCATGCTAGTTCAATACGCCCATAGTGCTGGATTTAATTGAACATGCCAATCACGGTCAGCATCATTGACTGTCTTCTTTAGGATTCTCAATATGTTCTTGTTTGATGCTTTAGCCTGACCATTGCCTTGTGGGTAATAGGGAGTGGAAAAGCGGTGTTGGATGTGAAATTTCTCACAGAGTTCACAGACATCCTGATTTTTGAAAGGAAGCCCATTATATGTGATGATAGACATGGGTACACCATACTGAAAGACAATGTAATTGAGGATGAATGAGGTGATCTGCTTGCCAGTGACTTGGGTAAGTGGAACAGTTTCGATCCACTTTGTGAAGTATTCGGTGGCAATAATAATGAATTTGAGGCCGTTGGATGAAGAGGGATGGATTTTACCCACAAGGTCAAGTCCCCATTGACAAAAGGGCCATGGTGTTGTAATTGGTTGCAATTCTTGTGCTGGTACATGTATCAGGTCACTATGAACTTCGCATTTCTTGCACTTTCTGACAAAGTAGTATAAGTCTTTTTCCATGGATGGCCAATATTATCCAGCTCGTATGATCTTCTTGGCTAGTGACGGGCCACTTGCATGAGTTCCACAAATTCCTTCATGTACCTCTTCCAAGGCCTTTGTTATCTCATCATGTTCCAAACATCGAAGGAGAGTACCATCAAGACTACGTCAGTATAAGATTTCAGCAATAATGGTATAACGACCAGTTTGGCGAATGAAGGTTTTACGTTGGTTATTCGATTGGTTAGGAGGAAGGGTGTGATCATGGAGATAGGTGTAGAACTCACCATACCATGGGGATTAAGAACCAACAAAGTGACATATCAGCTCGAATTCGGGGATATCATAAGCGAGAATCCAAAGCTATTCGACCAAGAACTCATAGCGTGTTGAATTTTTCAGAAAATCTAGGAGAGATGCAATAGTAGCCATAGTGTCAGTGGCTCGATTATGATCTCTTGGTATTTGCTCAAAGGTGATAGTAGTAAATTATGCCTTTAGACTATCCACCATTTGCTTGTATGGCATGAGTTTGTCATCCTTGGTCTGATATTCATTTGTTGCTTGTCGAATGACTAGTTGGGAGCCGCCATATACTTGTAGTTCTTGTAACTTCCATTGTATGGCTAGCCTGAGTCCTATGATCAAGGCCTCATATTCAGCTATGTTGTTTATACACAGAAATGTAAGCCTGTAAGACTTTGGGATGCTATCACCTTGAGGTGTGATAAACATAATGCCTACCCCCGAGCCATGCCTAGTATATGAACCATCAAAGTATAGTTTCCATGGTTGTGTTGCTGTGATCATGAATATCTCTTCATCTGGAAAATTGGAAATGAGGGGATGATCACCTATGAGGGGTGCATCAGCCAACTGATCTGCAATGACTTGTCCTTTGATAGCTTTATGGTCCACATACTCAATGTCAAATTCACTTAGAATCATGACCCATTTGGCCAAGCGGCCTGTCAATGCTGCTTTGCTAAGTAAGTACTTGAGTGGATCAATCTTTGCAATGAGTTGTACTTTATGTGTCAACAGATAGTGCCTTAGTTTAGTGGCTGCCAAGATTACTACTAGGCAAGCTCTCTCAATAGGAGTATAATTGAGTTTATAGCCAACCAGTGTGCGAGAGATGTAGTAAACAACACACTCTTTCCCTTCTGCATTGTGTTGAGCCAGTAGCACTCCCAATGCTGTATTAGTTGCTGAAATATAGAGTAACAAAGGTCTGCTCAGATCTGGTGGGATGAGAAATGGTGTATTCATGAGATAGTCTTTAAGCATCTAGAATGCTTGCTGGCATCTGGTATCCCATTGAAAGCGGATGTTTTTGTGTAGCAGGTGTGTAAATGGGCAACACTTATCTGCTAGTTATGCAATGAATCTTCGGATGGATTGTAGCCATCCTTGTAATGTCCTTAGCTGACTGATAATCTTGGGAGGTGGCATATCCATGATTTCTTTGACCTTTGCAGGATCAACCTCAATGCCTTTGCTTGAGACAATGTACCCTAGAAGCTTCCCTGAGGTTACTCCAAAGACACATTTCTTTGGGTTGAGTCGAACATGATATTGTTCCAGTCTATCAAAGATTTTCTCTAATATTTCCAGATGACCTTCTCTTGTTAGTGATTTTGCCAATAAGTCATCAACATAATCTTCCATTATGGTATGCATCATATCATGGAAGATAGTGGTCATTGCTCATTGATAGGTCGCTCCTGCATTCTTTAGACCGAAAGGCATTACATTCCAGTAGTATGTTCCCCATGGACATGTGAAGGTCATCTTATGTTGATCCTCTGCTGCAATCTTTATCTGATTGTATCCTGAAAAGCCATCCATGAGAGAAAGCATGGCATGTCCTGCTATTAGGTCCACTATTATGTCGATGTTTGGTAGGGGGAAGTCATCTTTAGGACATGCTTTGTTTAGATCTCTTAAGTCAGTATAGATACAGATGCCCCCATTTGGTTTGCCGATAGGAAGAATATTGGATATCCAATCCGCATAATCAATTGGTCTAATAAAACCAACATCTAGGAGTTTCTTAAGTTCTGCTTTGACTAGTACTGCAATCTGAGGATGCATCTTGCGAAGCTTCTGCTTGATAGGTTTGGCTCCTTCTACTATGGTGAAGTGATGCATGACTAAATCAAGATCAAGCCCAGGCATGTCTACGTGTGACCATGCGAAGTTGATCTGTCATTTCTGGAAGAACTCTACAAACTTAGGTTTTTCCTCTGGAGTTAAAAGAGATGCTAGATGTATGGGGTGAGGAGTTTCAGGAGTCCCCAGGTTGTATTCTTTTGTTTCCTCGATCATGATCGTTCATCATTCCTGCAGTGTACTAGAGGGGAGAATGTCAAACCTTTCATCCTCAAGCGCCTTAGAGAGGTTTTCACCATTGGATATGGTCTTTCTTTTTACTTTTGCGGGATCAAACAGTGCCACAGTGTGGTTTTCATTGGAAGATCCATGTTTTATTGTTATATTTTTGCAGCTGAAAGGTTTGGCATCCGCCCCGAAGAATGCTGCGCTATTAAGTTCAAGGGCGAATCTAGCTTTGTGATCCCCACTTGGTATGTTATCTCATAATTCCAAAAATTTAATGATCGCCTCATCATTTTGGAAAAGGTCAAGACATGGGGGATTAGGTTGGTTCTATTCGATGAGTTCAGGATGGATAATGGGCATTACCTCATCGATTAGGTTAAGTTCATGAGATGTGTCAGTGAGGGTTAAGACGTTGTGGTGAAGGTCATTGATGGTACTCTCCCTATCAGAATTAGGCATAGGATGGGATGTAGGGTTTGTGGAAGAAGTTTCCAACTCAGGAACCTAAGAGGTCTTTATCTGTGCTTCTTAGTAAATTGGGATGTCTTTGCGGGGTGGAGGTAGTGATGTGTCTTCCTCATCCGAAGTACTAAGCTAGATGGAATCAAATTACCATTCATGTGATGCGGTCTCTGAGTCACTTTCTAGTATCCGATTACTATACCATACTGGGATGTCCTTTGAGTTAAACATTACAGGTGTGATTGGTTTTGTAGATGAAATGATTGGTGTTGCAGGAAGGATTATGGGGATCAATGAATCCGATATGGGGAGTAGTGGTAGTGTTGACTCTGTTGCTTCTGCTGGAACTGCTGATGTCATAGATACTATTGTGGGTTCTGATACGGTTGCTACTGCTAATGGTGCTATTGATGTTATTGCTGCTGCTGATAGGATCGCTAGTTGGATTTGTGGGATGAAGGGTGTTGTAGATGGTTTTGTTGGGATTTTTAGCCTCAGTGGGGTAGTTGTGATGGTGTGTGGTGCTACTGATATGATCAAAGGTGGCCTCTTTGTAGTAGGTTGATATAGAGGTTTGTTGGGTTTCCCTTTGAATCGGAGCTTAGGTAGGATCTCCTTTTGAAAGCCTAGTCTTGTGTTATCCTTGGGTTTTAATTTCGGCTGCAGAGGCTCATGTCGTCCTTGCTTGTAAGGTCCCAAAGCACTCTGACCATCATAACCCATCCTTTGCATAATGAGAAGGCCCTTTCCATATTGATCTGTGGGAAGCTTAGCTTGTGCAATGTTCGTGGTGATAGGATCTTTATAGATCCATTCTGCTAATTCCTAATCTCTGGTTTCCTCTTCTTGACTCTTTCCAGGGATAAAAGGTTTCAAAGTACATGTTGGTTTGACCAGTGGTGATTGAAGTACCTGTTGAGGTTTTCCATGTGTTCTAGGAGAAGTGGGCATTTGTCCAACACAAAAGAGTTGTCTTAGATTGTACTCTCTAGGACCTTCTGTTATTTTCATCTTGAGCTTCTCTTGCTTGGGTATAGTGGTGTTTGAACTAAAAAGAGAGGCTGGACTTATGTATGAGGTGGAGGAGATGGCTTCTCTATTGTTGGGAACGGTAATCTTTGGTTGATGACTTATATTATGACAATATGCAAAGGCATTTGCATCTCCCAGGATTGTGATTTCTACACCATTATGCGGGAACTTGATACACTGATTGTAAGTGGATGGAATGGCTTGCATGGCGTGTATCCAAGGTCTTCCCAACAACAAATTGTATGGTAGAGGAAGGTCTAGGACTTGACAAATTATGTGTTTCACCAGATGGCAAAGAAAATGTCATCTTGTCTTTGTTTTGGTAAGGAAGGATGCATCCTTGTTTAAACAGTTTGCGTGTTTGATGTTGATTGCTTGGTTGATCAGATAAGTGGTCACCGTTTGATTATTTCACATTGTTTGTTTGGTATCTGCTTTGGAAAATGTATGTACAAGGTGTTGCCATGTTTTTGTTTGTTTGATGTTTTCTGATTTTTTTGGATTTTGTAAGTGTTTTTGAATGTTTTTGGTATTTTGTGAGATAGTTTTGAATGAAGAACTCAATGAATCACAAGTAATGTAGAATCCATTTCCATCAATAGGTTAAGGGCATTGCCCTTAGTTTAGACATGACTATGAAAAAGTGGGATGCAAGATGCATGAAGTACTATCTCTTGATTGCAGATTAAGAACAAGCCATGGTTTGGACGGATGGATGTGTGTATGTAATGAATGTGATCGCAACAAGTGGGAAAGATAATGGAGCCATAGCATTTATGAGTGGCGCCATTTTCCAGGTTTTCACCATTGCACTTACCCAAGGTGCCACCGGAGTGGTTGTTCACTGTTCAGATGCATGATTTTTCTTTACTATTTTTATGTTTTTGTATTTTCTTCAAGACATTTTTCTAAATGTTTTTGGTGTTTTTCTGTACAGCTTTTAGGTATAAAACCGTTTGAGGTGCATGTTGTTGATTGGATCTACTAGCGGTTCTCCTTCGGAAGTAGGCAATTGATATGCCCTGGACCCAAATACAGCAGTGATAACATATGGACCCAGCCAGTTTGATTCAAACTTTCCCTAATGTTCTTGATTTGGTTGGTTACGAGGATTCTCTCGAAGAACAAGATCACCTACCTCAAATATACGAGATCGAACTCGATGATTATAACTTCTGCTCATGCGCTGCTGATAGGCTTTGAGGTTATTCTATGCAGCTTGTCATTTCTCATCAAGTAGCTCTAAGTATTGGAGAAGTGATACTCTGTATGCTTTATCATCGATGAGATTGTGCAAGGAAACCCGTAGTGATGGTATCTCAACCTCAATAGGTAAAATAGCTTCTGCACCATAGACCAATGAGTAGGGAGTTGCGCCTATAGGGGTTTGAATGCTAGTTTGATATGCCCATAGTGCTGGATTCAATTGAACATGCCAATCATGGCTGACATGATTGACTATCTTCTTTAGGATTCTCAATATGTTCTTGTTTGATGCTTTAGCCTGACCATTGCCTTGTGGGTAATAGGGACTGGAAAAGCGGTGTTGGATGTGAAATTTCTCACAGAGTTCATGGACATCTTGATTTTTGAAAGGAAGCCTGTTATTTGTGATGATAGACATGGGTACACCATACCGACAGATGATGTAATTGAGGATGAATGAGGCAATTTGCTTCCCGGTGACTTAGGTAAGTGGAATAGCTTCGATCCACTTTGTGAAGTATTCGGTGGCAGTAATAATGAATTTTTGGCCGTTGGATGAAGAGGGATGGATTTTACCCACAAGGTCAAGTCCCCATTGACAAAAGGGCCACGGTGTTGTGATTGGTTGTAATTCTTGTGCTAGTGCATGTATCAGGTCACAATGAACTTGGCATTTCTTGCACTTTTTGACAAAGTAGTATGAGTCTTTTTCCATGGATGGCCAATAGTATCCAGCTCGTATGATCTTCTTGACTAGTGATGGGCCACTTGCATGAGTTCCACAAATTCCTTCATGTACCTCTTCCAAGGCCTTTGTTATCTCATCCTGTTCCAAACATCAAAGGAGAGTACCATCAAGATTGCGTCGGTATAGGGTTTCAACAATAATGGTATATCAAGCGGTTTGGTGAATGAAGGTTTTACGTTGGTTATTTGATTGGTTAGGAGGAAGGGTGTGATCGTGGAGGTAGGTGTAGAACTTACCATACCATGGGGATTTAGAACCGACATGGCGACATATCATCTTGGATTTGGGGATATCATAAGTGGGAATCCAAAGCTAGTCGACCAAGAACTCATAGCGTGTTGAATTTTTTGGAAGATCTAGGAGAGATGCAATAGTAGCCATAGCGTCAGCAGCTCGATTCTAATCTCTTGGTATTTGCTCAAAGGTGATAGTAGTAAATTATGCCTTTAGACTATCCACCATTTGCTTGTACGGCATGAGTTTGTCATCCTTGGTCTGATATTCATCTGTTGCTTGTCGAATGACTAGTTGGGAGTCACCATATACTTGTAGTTCTTGTAACTTCCATTGTATGGCTAGCCTAAGTCCTGTGATCAAGGCCTCATATTTAGCTATGTTGTTTGTACATGGAAATGTAAGCCTGTAAGACTTCGGGATGCTAGCACCTTGAGGTGTGATAAATATAATGCCTACCCCCAAGGCATGCCTAGTGTATGAACCATCAAAGTATAGTTTCCATGGTTGTGCTGCTATGATCATGAATATCTCTTCATCTGGAAGATTGGAAATGAGGGGATGATCACCTATGAGGGGTGCATTGGCCAACTGATCTGCAATGACTTGTCCTTTGATAGCTTTACGATCCACATACTCGATGTCAAATTCACTTAGAATCATGACCCATTTGGCCAAGCGGCCTGTCAATGCTTCTTTGCTAAGTAAGTACTTGAATGGATCAATCTTTCCAATGCGTTGTACTTTATGTGTCAATAGATAGTGCTTCAGTTTAGTGGCTACCAACATTACTGCTAGGCAAGCTCGCTCAATAGGTGTATAATTGAGTTTATAGCCAACCAGTGTGTGAGAGATGTAGTAAATAGCACACTCTTTCCCTTCTACATTGTGTTGAGCCAGTAGCATTCCCAATGTTGTATTAGTTGGTGAAATATAGAGTAACAGAGGTCTGCTTGGATCTGGTGGGATCAGGAATGGTGTATTCATGAGATAGTCTTTAAGCATCTGGAATGCTTGCTGGCATCTACTATCCCATTGAAAGCGGATGTTTTTGTGTAGCAGGTGTGTAAATGGGTGACACTTATCTACTAGTTGTGCAATGAATCTTCAGATGGATTGTAGCCATCCTTGTAATGTCCTTAGCTGACTGATATTCTTGGGAGGTGGCATGTCCATGATTTCTTTGATGTTTGTAGGATCAACCTCAATGCCTTTGCTTCAGACAATATACTCTAGAAGCTTCCCTGAGGTTACTCCAAAGACACATTTCTTTGGGTTGAGTCGAACATGATATTGTTCCAGTCTATCAAATATTTTCTCTAATATTTCCAGATGACCTTCTCTTGTTAGTGATTTTGCCAATAAGTCATCAACATAATCTTCCATTATGGTATGCATCATATCATGGAAGATAGTGGTCATTGCTCGTTGATAGGTCGCTCCTGCATTCTTTAGATTGAAAGGCATTACATTCCAACAGTATGTTCCCCATGGACATGTGAAGGTCATCTTATGTTGATCCTCTGCTGCAATCTTTATCTGATTGTATCCTAAAAAGCCATCCATGAGAGAAAGCATGGCATGTCCTACTGTTAGGTCCACTATTATGTCGATGTTTGGTAGGGGGAAGTCATCTTTAGGACATGCTTTGTTCAGATCTCTAAAGAAAGTATAGATACAGATGCCCCCATTTGGTTTGCTAATAGACACAATATTGGATATCCAATCTGCATAATCAATTGGTCTAATAAAACCAACATCTAGGAGTTTCTTAAGTTCTACTTTGACTAGTACTGCAATCTGAGGATGCATCTTGCGAAACTTCTGCTTGATAGGTTTGGCTCCTTCTGCTATGGTGAGGTGATGCATGACTAAATCAGGATCAAGCACATGGATGTCTATGTATGACCATGTGAATTTGATCTGACATTTCTGGAAGAACTCTACAAACTTAGCTTGTTCGTCTGGAGTTAAAAGAGATGCCAGATGTATGTGGTGAGGAGTTTGAGGAGTCCCCACGTTGTATTCTTTTGTTTCCTCGATCAGAATCGTTGATCGTTCCTGTTGTGTACTAGAGGGGAGAATGTCAAACCTTTCATCCTCAGGTGCCTTAGAGAGGTTTTCACCATTGGATACGCTCTTTCTTTTTACTTTTGCGGGATCAAACAGTGCCACGGTGTAGTTTTCACTGGAAGATCCATGTTTTATTTTTATATTTTTGGAGTTGGAAGGTTTGGCATCCGCCCCGAAGTATGCTGGGCTATTAATTTCAATGGTGAATCCAGCTTTGTGATCCCTGCTTGATATGTTATCCCATAATTCCAAAAAATCAATGATCACCTCATCATTTTGGAAAAGGTCAAGACATGGGGGTTTAGGTTGGTTCCATTCGATGAATTCAGGATGGATAATGGGCATTACCTCATCGATTAGGTTAAGTTCATGAGATGTGTCAGTGAGGGTTAAGACATTGCGGTGAAGGTCATTGATGGTACTCTCCCTGTCAGAATCAGGCGTAGGATGGGACTTAGTGTCTGTGGAAGAAGTTTCCAACCCAGGAACCCAAGAGGTCTTTATCTTTCCTTCTCCGTAAACAGGGATGTGTTTGCGGGGTGGAGGTAGTGATGTGTCTTCCTCATCCGAAGTATTAAGCTGGATGGAATCAAATTTCCATTCATGTGAGTTGGTCTCTGAGTCACTTTCTAGTATCCGATTACTATACCATACCAGGATGTCCTTTGAGTTAAACACTGTAGGTGTGATCGGTTTTGTAGATGAAATGATTGGTGCTACAAGAAGGATTATGGGGATCAACGAATCCAATACGGGGAGTATTGGTAGTGTTGACTCTATTACTTCTGCTGGAACTGCTGATGTCATAGATACTGTTGTGGGTTCTAATACGGTTGTTGCTGCTAATGGTGCTATTGATGTTATTGCTGCTGCTGATGGGATCGTTGGTTGGATTGGTGGGATGAAGGGTGTTGTAGATGGTTTTGTTGGGATTTTTAGCCTCAGTGGGGTAGTTGTGATGGTGTGCGGTGCTGCTGATATGATCAAAGGTGGCCTCTTTGTAGTAGGTTGATATAGAGGTTTGTTGGGTTTCCCTTTGAATCGGAGCTTAGGCAGTATCTCCTTTTGAAAGCCTAGTCCTGTATTATCCTTAGGCTTTAATTCTGACTGTAGAGGCTCATGTCGTCCTTGCTTGTAAGGTCCCAAAGCACTCTAACCATCATAACCCATCCTTTGCATAATGAGAAGGCCCTTTCCATATTGATCTGTGGGAAGCTTAGCTTGTACGATGTTCGTGGTGATAGGATCTTTATAGATCCATTATGTTTAGTCCTCATCTCTGGTTTCCTCTTCTTGACTCTTTCCAAGGATAAAAGGTTGTCAAAGTACATGTTGGTTTGACCAGTGGTGATTGAAGTACCTATTGAGGTTTTCCATGTGTTCTAGGAGAAGTGGGAATTTGTCCAACACAAAAGAGTTGGCTTAGATTGTACTTTCCAGGACCTTCTTCTGTTATTTTCATCTTGAGCTTCTCTTGCCTTGGTATAGTGGTGTTTGAACTAGAAAGAGAGGTTGGACTTATGTATGAGGTGGAGGAGATGGCTTCTCTATTTTTGGGAACAGTAATCTCTCATTGATGACTTATATTATGACAATATGCAAAGGGATTTGCGTCTCCCAGGATTGTGATTTCTACACCATTATGTGGGAACTTGATACACTGATGGTAAGTGGATGGAATGACTTGCATGGTGTGTATCCAAGGTCTTCCCAACAACAAATTTTATGGTAGAGGAAGGTCCAGGACTTGACAGATGATGTATTTCACCATAGGGCACACTCGAATTGGTAGTACAACAGCTCCTTTGGATGAACGCTCTGCATCATCATAAGCTTTGATTGTGATCTTCTTGCGGGGATCCACTGATTCAATTGCATATCCCAAAGCTGTGACTAATTGTAGTGTATAGATATTCAGGCTTGCTCCAATATCGATGAAGACTCGCTTGATCCTATGTTGGTTGATAAACCCTTCAATGTGGAGTGAGGCATTGTGAGGTTGCTGGAAGGATGAGTTGTCACTTTCAGAGAAAGTGAGACAAGGTGATGACCTTAGATTTCCAACCATGGCTTGGAATTGATCTATATTTAGGTTTGCAGGGACTGACGCCTCTTGGAGAGCTTGATCCAAAATTGTTTTATGGGATGGAGATAGGTGCAATAGCTCTAAGATAGATATTAGTGTAGGCATTTTGTCTAATTGGTCCACAAGGTTATACTACTTTGGGATAGATGGGGTGCCTTGTGGAGCTACTTTTATGGTAATCTTGCCATGACATGTAACAACATTGCAGGTGGAGCTGGGATTTTTTATGGTAATAGTTGCAATTTGTTCACTAGCATCATATAGGTGATTCACAGTGTAATTATATGCGGCTTGCGTATAATTGGTGGTATCTCTCTTTCACCTTGAAGTGGAAGGACCCCTTTGATCTTGGGATGGAAGTGGATTTTTGAACATAAGATGATCATTGTTTGTTGTTTTTGGGTCATGTCCTTCGATTTCAATTTCACCTCGGTCAATAAGATCCTGAATAAGATCTTTCAATCTGTGACAATTGCTTGTCATATGCCCTTTCCCTTGATGGAAATCGCAATGTTTAGTATCCCTCCACCATGAAGGTTTGACTTGAGGTTCATAATTTGATGTTTTGGGTAAGGTCACTAGATTTTGAGAAACCAACTGACGTAACAATGTTTCGATGGGTTCCCCTAAGGGAGTGTATGTTCATTTTGATTTAAACTTTTGTTGGCGTTGTCTAGGTTCCTCTTGAGATGTTTTGCGGCCTTGATTCAGAGGAGCAATCGTGTTATTCTTAGGTGAGGGATTTTGTCTTGCAAATCGAACCACAGGTTGTGCACTTTTGATAGTTCTTTCATCCACAACACCGTCGTTGACGATATTTTTGTTTTTGTTCCAGAAGTTAGGCTTGTCACTATTGAAGCAGGGATGAGGGCCATACTTTGGCTCATTGTAGATTTTGATAAGTCCTTTCTTGATGAGAGCTTGCTCACATTTTAAACCTTTGGTGATCATGTCATTGAAAGAATCTATGTCTTTTACGTCTAGGTGAAATTCCATTTCTTCATTTAAGTTGGAAATAAATATTTCCACTAGTTCTTGTTCAGGTAACTGAAGAGAACGTCTGCTAGAAATTTGATGCCATTGTTGTAGAAAGATTGAAAATAGCTCACCCAGTTTTTGTTTAGTGTTACATAGATCAACCATGGTGATATCACGTTCAATGTTGTGTGTGTAATGTGCCAGGAATTTCTGGATGAGTTCTTCAAATGTCCTAATGCCACCTGGTAATCGGGAAAACCATGATGTGGTTGTTCCTCCCAAGCTTTGGGGGAAAGGTGCATTAGATATGTATCCTCGTATGCCACTTCAAGGAAAGTTGAATGGAATTCTCGAACATGATCATGAGGATCTCCTTTCCCTTTATACATTTTGAACTTGGGTGTTTCAAACCCTCATGGAAAAGGTGGCATATGAAGATTCCTATCAAAAGGATAGGGACAAATGTCATTGAGTGAAAATTGATTAGTTTTCACACCACTATGAAGTTGTTGGGCAAGATTTTCAACTTGTTGCCTCAACATCTCTATTTCATTTAGAGGAGGAGGAGGAGGTGGATTACCTTGATGAAGGTTGTATCTGATGGGATCTCGACCTCTTCTTCCTCATTGCAACTTTGTTGTTCTGATGCTTGCCTTAGTTGTGCAACATCAAAGCCAGAGGGTAGTTTGGCTCTTTCTTGAGCAAGTCTTAAAAAGTGAGCATCAACATTGCTCTTGAGTATTTCATCAAACAGTCGATTAAAGAGAGGGTTGTGTTGTGCCCTTTCTATTGCCGCAGGAGTAGGAGCACTTGGATTTTCATCATTTACGTTTCCTCCCAAGGCTTCTTGGAATTCATTGATATTGTCTTCCTCTTCTTCTTCAATTTCTATTTGTCTTGTTCTAGATCTGGTTTGAGCCATTTTGTTTACAAGTTTTTGTTGAAGTTGGGTGAAAATGATGATGAGTTGTTGATGAAATGAGAGATTTATGTTTGGTGGGGTTTTTTGCATATGGATCTCTAGCACTAAAGGTAGATGTTACCAAATTTCTTTCTTGATTTGCTTGTTGTGTTTGATTGAAAAAGTTTGGTGTGATAAGGTTTAGAGGGATCTGAGATGTGTTACAAATTCAACTACCTAGTAATGAGAGGATTTACTCAAAGACTAGTTTTAACTTGCATAGAAATGCCTCTTTAGGATGAGTTTATCCTAGATGTCGAGACAATCTAAAAAGTGATGTATTTGTGTTTGATTCAAGCAATATTGACATAGAACTTAGGACAAGAACCTCTTAATGTTTTGAGAGTTGAAACGGATTGATGATGTGAATGTGGGAATGGATGAGATGCTAGCTTCAATAAAAACTCTGTGTCACATAGGGGGCACATTTTTCTTCTTCTCTTTCGAGAGTTGGTGGCTCTTCCTGAGCTATGTTATATGTGATGCAAATGTCTGGAAAGAAGTCAGGGTTGATCTTGCCTCCTTTGTTCTTGTGATAACTCAAAGCACAATATTGCATAAAAGCTCAGTGGTTTAATGACTCTTGATCAAACTCATTTGATTTCCCTTGAAGATAGAGACACATGTGACGTAGAAAAGCTCTATTAGAGACAAAGATTTGTCTGTTAAGATAGAAAAATTTCCTCCTTTTGATAAGAGCCTTTGAGCTCAATGGTCTTTTCTTCAAGTTGATGTGTTGATGAAGATTCTTCTTTCTCAAGATGTGAAGAATGGTCATATAGTTTGATACTTTTGTTGTTTGATTTTGATCCTTTGTTGGTTTCTGAAAAATGTTTGTGTTGGATGAATACTTTTTTTGGAATTGATTTTTGATTTTTCTTTGACAAGAAAAGAAAGCAAGCACATAAACACAGGAATGTTGCCTCAAAAAGGCACAAATAAGTATGGGTCTAGATCAACCCAATCCTTGGACTTTTTATGACCCTTTCCTTTAAATGTATTTTAGGTATTTTCCAAAGCCTGAAGTCGGCTCAATTTGCACTGGTCTTGACTCAAAATGAAAACACTTCAAACACTCTTTATCCCTAAGGTCAAATGGCCAGTTGTGATAAGTTCAGCCCACATCTTGATATTTCTTCAAATTTGGTACTACATACCTTATGAATCCCATCGTGGCAGGTAAGGATGTGATATACTAAGTCTTGCATGAGCATAACAAATAGATGATCCCTATGATGGGGGAGTCACTAATTTTATCGGGCTACAAGTAACCTTTCAAAAAGCCATGTTTCTACTCATGGAAATATGTATGGTGAGTGTCTTGGGAGAAAAACCTTCTATGCTCTTGCACTGAATTTATCACAAATATCCTCAATCAATAGAATGGGTGGGCTACTACTTAAAGGTTTTTAGTATTTTTTGATGTTTTTGGACATAAGTTCATTCTGCAGTGACTCACTTAAGAGCCTTGTAACTTGTGGTGGGGCCCATTTGTCCTTTCGGCAAGTTACACTGTAGGAACAGCTATACTCAAGGCTACAGCTTTCGCTCTCACTTGATTTCTATAGCGGCTCAAAGGATTTACCGCATGAGGTCATTCCCAAGAGTGATCGATATCTTCACAGGCCTCTCTTAAAAAGATAAAACTTGAGTGTTACTAACACTTTTCTCTTGCACCTAGGACCACGAAAGCCAAGGGAGAGGATAGTGTGTGTTAGAAGTAGGACCACTCAACAAACGCTTTTTGCACAAGTGTGCCAAACACGAAATGCACTTGTTCTTTTTAACTTGTCATTGCAATGATGTTCTATCTAATTGGAGATGTTGCTCCAACAATCATGGTGTTCTTTTTATCCTTCAATGGAAAAATGTGTTGTAATCTAGGAATTGGAATTCCTGGTCAACTGAATTAAGAGCGTGTTTTGCTTGAAGTAAATCGATTTGAGAACAACTTTGACAAATTGGGGATTCTTTTTAACTTGCACAAAATGAAGTGTTGATTGTGAATTTTAATTTGATGCAAGAAATAAAATTTGCCTTGTTGATTTTAAGCACCAAAAGAATTTGTTCCTAACTTTGCAAAAAATAATTTTGTGTGTTTGTTTTTGTGATTCTTTTTAACTTTGAACAAGTGTGATTCTTTTTAGAGCTCTAAATGAAAGATGTGGTTCTTTTTAAAACTCCAAATGAAAGTGTAGTTGATTTTAACCCAAAAGGAAAATGAATTTATTTTATCCTAACTTGAAAGACAAAGTTAGCAATATGAACAAATTTATTTCCTAAGCTAAACTTGCTAAAAAAAATCCTATTGTAGGGGTTAGTTAAAACCTGCACAAAAGATAATTAGTTAGAAAAATCTGCATGTTTTGGTGGGCTTCTACAAGCCTAAAAATTTTGGTTTTTGGTTACAAGAAATTTTCTTACAACTCTCTGTTACAATAGCTCTACTCTATGTGAAAACAGAAGCGCTATTTAACACGAAAGAGCAATAGTATAGACAATAGCGCTAAAGTATCAATTTGCGAAGGCGCTAAACTGAGAACAAAAGCGCAAGACAATGACCTGTGTGTCAATTAAAACATTCAAAAGTTAGTAGTCTTCAAAATTATTGCTCTTTGATTCACATCGGGTTCACCAAATGATGCTCTGCAAAAAGGATTAGAAAATCTATTTGATGGCAACACACACAAGAGCACAAGACACAAACGTTAGTGTTAGCGACAAAAGATTATCCTAAATAGGCATATCAAGAGAGATATAAAGCATGAAATAGAAAGCATAAAAACATAGAATAGATAAGCTATACTCCTCCAAATGCTAATCAAGATGCTCATAGTTGCTCCTCCCTTGTTCCTCTCCTCTCCAAGTTCCACATGAGTGTAGCTCTCAGCTTTTAGCACTAGCCATGGATGCCATATGGAGATTCAAGATGGTTGAATATGATAAAAAAATGCTATGCAAGTGTAAATAGTGATGCTATGAAAAAGCTCTATGCTAATACCAGTATAACAAGAAAACTCTAATGCTTCCCTCTTTGCTTGAGGAGAAGGGTTCTATTTATAGAAGAAATAGGGAAATGAAGGGTTAAGATTGAGCAATCTTAACAAGGGTTAGGATTGAAAGATATTCAATCCATGTGAGACTTTCAACCCAATCCCATGTTGACAAGTGTCACCATGAGGAGGCTTGAGAGGAGAGATAAGGAGCATTAAATGCTTGAGGGGACATGATGGTTACCCTAGGGGGTTGGGTTAGGGTTAGGTTAATGGATATTCCTTTTATCCAAGGGATAAATGAATGTGCAAGGGTTAAATGGTTACCTTAGTCAAAGAAATAAATGCTTTGAAGAGACCCATGAGTCAAAAGGATGGTTAAGTTAGAGGAAAGTCTCTAACCAAAGGTAAAAGGTGAGTTAACCATAAATGGTTATGTAAGAGCCTTTAATGGTTTGGAAGACTTTAGAGGTTAACCATTTGAAGACTTAAAGCCTTTAATGCCTTTCAAAGACTTTGAGGGATTTGAGAAGTGACTCCAAGTTGCTTAGGAATGTGACAATATTTAGGGGGTGAATTAGGCTAATTAGAAGGAGTTAGAAGAATCTAGAAGGGATTTAGGCATGCAAGTGGATTTTGTAGGAGAATGCAAGTGGGAGGAATTTTGGGATTTTCAATTAAAATAAAATCATTTATTTTAATTAAATAGTGTAATTTGCATTTGGATAGCTATTTAAATAAATATTAATTTATTTAAATGAGAAAAAAGAAGATAAAGCATTAAATGCTTGAAGACTTTAAGGGAAACCTTTAAAGGCTTAAGAAGACTATAGAAGGAAGCCATTGAGTTTGAAGACTTTAAGGGAAACCATTAAAGGCTTGAGAAGACTCTAGAAGGAAGCCATTAAGTTTGAAGACTTTAAGAGAAACCATTAAAGGTTTCAAGTGGGTGAGGATAAATAGGATTTTAAATAAATAATTTATTTAAAATAGTTGTGCAACTTGCATTTGTAGGAAAATGCAAGTGGGTGGAGGATAACAGTGATTTAAATAAATGTTAATTTATTTAAATGTGAGAGATGAGATTTTGGGTGATTTAAATAAATATTTATTTATTTAAATGTGAGAGAAGATTTAATTAAACAAATATGATTTATTTATTTAATAAATGGTCTGGATTTGGTTAAGTGAATTAAATCAAATAAATTGAATAATTTATTTAATTAATAGGAGAAGAGGGTTAAGATGAATTAATTAAATATTAATTTAATTAATTATTGATTGATGGTTAAATAATCAAATAAATACTAAATATTCATTTAATTAAGTGGACAGATTTATGTGACTACAACTATCATTTCAAATCCTCCATCTAGGTGTAGTCAAGTCATTGGGATTGCTTATCCAGATTTGAGAGAAAATCCATACTCGCATCTCTTAGGAGGTGATAGATCACTTTGTCATGGTTTTATCTTTCTTATTCTTATGATTTCTAACCATGATTGTAATGATCTATTGAGTGTTTTGTGCTGCAGCTGTATGTATCACACTTCACGCAGAGGACTACACAAATTACTCATCATAAACCTTTGGCATGTTGACCATAACTGCTTGCAACACACATCAAATAAAGTAGTCTATGTCAAGTGGGAAATTGTGTTTTCAAGCTGCTATTTACAACTCAAATTAATTTATTTTGTTTTATTTAATCTTTGTATGAATATTAGTTGTTTCTCCTCTACAACATGTTTGCATTTTCTTGTGTGATTTTATTTGCTTATCATTATTACTTCTATGTAAGTCAATTGTAATGCATTTTTCAGAGCTTTAATATATTTTTGTAAATATATTATGGTAGTCCTTGAATCTTTTTCCATATAGTCTTCACATCTCAAAATGTTGCATGGAGGGTAGTTGGTCGTAACTCTCCACACTATATTTGAGACAAGTTAGCGAATTCTTATGGATACTATTCTTTTTTGTAGTGAAAGGGTCTATAAAGAAGAGTTTCTTTACACCAGTAGTCAATGGGAAAGAAATGGTTTTGCATTTACCATAAAAAGTAATCTACAAGCTACAATTGGAAATAACAAGATTCTAAAGATTACAGGTGCTAATTCCTCTCCATTTAATGTGGTTACTTTAAAAATTTGCTCTCATTCATATATTTAACCTAGGTGTATTATCAACATCAACTCTCCCCTAAAAATTAGCCGTTAAGATAACATATCTTCATTGAATATGGGGAGCGAGGAGGAGAAGGGGAGCGGTCGGGCCCAAAATTCAATTTTTTTGGGCAGGAGCACTGGTTCAGTAGCAAGACAGTATGCAATAGGAGATTCAGGGAGTCTTGTAGAAGGGGACAGTTTAGATGGTAAGGAACCCAACGTTCCTTTGGACTTGGGGGACCTAGGTGGGGGTCCCAGATCACATGAGGAGCAGATAGCAAGAGGCAAGGGGAATGGTCAGGTTCAAAATTTAAATTTGGGAGGTGGTAAACCTAAAGTAGTTCCAGGATAGCATGCGGAAAGTGGTTCAGAGGACACAGTGGAAGGAAAATAATCTAGTGGGAAGGATATCAAGAACCTTCTAAATTCAGGGGATCTAAAGGGGGGACCCAAATCGATTGGACACATTGGTAAATGGTCCTCTTTGTTTGGGGTCAAACCTAAAGGTAAGTCATCCTTGCCCCTAGTCAAAAATACCTCGAATGTGTCTCAGGGTAAGTTCGCCATTTCTGTTCTTGACCAAATTATAGACCATAACATTTCTCAAATGGAAAATACTTTGATTGGCAAATTTTTTGGGACGAGACCGAACATAGAGGTCATTCGTGGGTTTTCTAAGAGGAAATGGATAATGAAAGGTCAGGTGGATGTGGTTGCTATGAACAAAGGATGCACGTCATTTTCTTTCTCTTGTGAGGACCACAGGAACATCCTTTGCAACTGTACTTGGGTGATAGGCAAATATTTAATGTATATCCAGAAATGGTACCCTAATGCGGGAAGAGAAAAAAAATTTGTGGTCCAAGTTCTAGTTTGGATAAAGTTACCTAGACTCCCAATGGAATATTGGGAGGAAGATGTGTTGCAAGAATAGCCAATGCCTTTGGGTAGCTTATCACCATTGACCCAGTCATGACATCCAGAAGAAGACTTATTTATGCTAGAATCTACATAGGAGTTGGGCCCAAAATAGATATGCCAGAGGAAATAGAGATAGAATCAAAGCTTGGCAAATGGAAGAAGAATATTATTTATGAAACAATCCCTTTTGCATGCTTTCACTGTAAGAAAGTAGGGCACTGGGCTATAAAAATGCCCAAGTAATGTGGTCAAATCTCAATCCCAAACTAAAGTATGGAAAAAGGTGGACAACTCTTTGAAAGCTCCACATTCTGATGGTCTGGATCAGGAAAAATAGTCTCAAGTTGGAAGAACAAACGAAGTGTTAGTCAGAGAGTTGGGAAATGAAATGAAGAAAGGAGATAATGAAAATACCGCCCATCAGGAAAAGGAGCAGAATGGCAAGGATTTAGATAATGGAGAAAGAGAGTCACAAGTTAGTAGCCAAAAAGAGGAAAAGGAAAAGGATAAGATAGATCAAAACTCAAACAATAGTGAGAAGAGAAATAATGGTCAAAAGAAAAAAGGGAGATAACCAATCCAAAGACAATAAAGAGGAAGGAGACAATTTTAATTTAGTATTAAATTCATTTGAGTCAAATAAGGGAGCAGACTAGATCCAAGATGCACAACCTGATAATGTCCTTGAACAAGGGTTGTTAGAGATCTCATTAGTCTCTCCAGCTAAGGTAAAGTTGACCTTTCCAGAGGAAAAAGAGCCAAAATGGGGAGATGAGGAAGACATCAAAAAGGCACTAGGTAAGAATGAGTCAAAGCAGGAAGAAGAAGAAGTAATGGAGGATAAAAGAAAGATTAAGAACAAAAAAAAGAATAACAACAACAACAACAACAATAGTACATCAACCAAAAATACCAGAAGAAGACTTAGGGATGTGGGAGCTCAGCATACTTCTCCAGGAAGATATTCAAATGCAAAGAAGAGGACTATGGAAACAAGAAAGAACATAGCACATGGGACTCAAAGAACCATCTTTGAGGTAGGTATTTATAAAAAACCATGAAGATAATCTCTTGGAATATTCGAGGATTGAATAATCCTCACAAACATGATTTAATAAAAAGTATGATTACACATAAAAACCTGGATATTTTTTTGATTCAAGAAACCAAAATGTCAAAAGATAAGTAGAGGGATTGAAAATGTTTAGTAATGGAGGAGTTAGTGGTGGTAGTTCAGAAGGTGCCTCAGGAGGTATTGTTACTTTCTAGAATAAAAACACTATAGAGGGAGAAGTGCTGATTCAGGACAACAATCTTGCTAGTATAAGATTTAAGCATTTGAAAGATAGTACCTCATGGGTTTTAACTAATGTGTATGATCCTAACACTAAGGCTGGTAGAAGTGATTTATGGAAAAAATTAACCTTTTTAATAAGTAGGTTTGCTGAAGATGGTTGGATTATTATGGGGGACTTCAATACCCCTTTGAAGGAAAAGAAGAAAAAGGGAGGGAGCCAAACCAATCTGGACAGCAGATTGGATTTAATGGACTTTATCAATAATAATGCTCTCCATGACCTAGATTTGCAAGGAGTTAAATACATCTGGACTAATAGAAGGAGCAGTGAGGACTTAATTCAGGTCAAACTTGATAGAGCTCTTATCTCTCTGGATTGGTTTAATCTTTACTTTTGTTCTTTATCTGCTCACATAAGGGCAGGATTGGATCACTATCCTATATCCTTCACGGCTGATGCCAAGAATAGAAGAAGACACTTCCCTTATAGATTTGAGAGAATGTGGACTAAACACTCAGATATGGAAAGCAAAATCAAGGAATGGTGGCAAGTCAGAATTGAAGGTAACACTATGTATAAAGTGGTCAAAAAGTTGAAGTTTGTGAAAGAAAATGTTAAAAGGTGGAATAAGGAATGCTTCGAGAACATCTTTTCTTCGAAAGCTACTATCCTTTTTGAGCTAAAATATATTCAGGATGAGACTCAGAAAAATGGATATACTAAAACCTCAAGAGATGCTGAAGATAAAATTCTTATGAGATATCATGATATAATTGCAAAAGAAGAAACTTTCTAGAAACAAAGGTCTAGAAATGTATGGTTGAAGGAAGGGGACATAAACACTAAATACTTTCATATGTCCACTTTAAAACATAAGGCCATCAATAGGATATCACATATTAAATTTAATGGTAGAAGTGTTGAAGAGGAAGAATCTATGAGAAAGGTTTCCATGGAGTTCTTCTCCAACCTCCTTGCTAAGGATCAAAATTTGGATCTGTAGTCTCAAAAGAACCTAATGGATTGTATTCCAACTATCCTAGAGGCAGATCAGAACTCTTACCTGATTTCTATCCCTTCCAATGATGAGATTATAAAAGTTGACAACTCCTTTGAAGGTAACAAGGCATCAGACCCAGATGGTTTTCCCATGTTCTTTTTTCAGATGTATTGGCATATTGTTGGAGATGATGTTTCTAGAGCTATGAAAGAGTTCTTTGGTGCTAGAAGAATTTTGAAAGAGATAAATGGCACTTTTATTTCTCTTATCCCCAAAATGATGGAAGCCGATTTCATGGATCTTTTTAGACCTATAAGCCTGTGCAACTATCTATACAAGATTATCTCTAAGGTTTTGACCTCTAGAATCATGAAGTTGCTTCCTTCTATCATTTCTCCTTAGCAAAGTGGTTTTGTCCCTAGACGACAAATCTTGGATTCGATAATTTCGGTCTATGAAAACATTCATTCTTTGTCTAGTGCTAAAAAATAAGGCTTTCTTCTGAAGCTTGACTTATCCAAAGCCTACGATAGAGCAGACTGGGATTTAATTAATGGGTCTCCTTCTCCTTTTTTCAAGTCCTCAAGGGGACTCAGACAGGGAGATCCTCTATCGTCGGTTATTTTTATTATCATGGCAGAATGTCTAGGGAGATGCATTGGAAAGCTGGTTGAGAAGGGGGAGTTTTGTGGATTGAATCCATCTTTAGTGGATCAAATTTGCTCCCATCAACAGTTTGTGGATGACTCTATAATTATGGGGAAGGATTTAGTGCAAGATTCTAGGAGTTTAAAGAAAGCATTGGATAGTTTTGGGTAAGCTACTGGGCAACTTATTAATTGGTCTAAAAGTTTTGTTTATTTCATCAATACTCCGGAGAGAAGAAAGATAAAAATAAGCAATATTTTGGGGTATCAATTGGGGAGTCTTCCTGCTTCCTATTTGGGGCTCCCCTTATGCCAAGATCCTCTTGATACTTTCTAGGGAGCTTTGGTGGACAAATTCCACAAGAAGTTAGCTGGTTGGAAGGGCTCTCTTTTTAGCCAAGTTGGTAAGGTTTAGCTGTTGAAATCAACTCTTCAAAGTATCCCTCTTTATGCCATCAGCCTTTTCAGAATTCCTGCCAAGTATGCAGAGGCTATTGAAAAGATCCAAAGAAATTTTTATGGACAAGGGTTGAGGAGAAGAAGAGAATGAATCTGATTATGTGGGACAAGGTTTGTAAGCCAATAAGAAAGGGAGGTCTGGGTCTAAGAAGAATAAGAGACATGATGAATTCCTTATGGCCAAGCAGATTTGGAGAGGGTATAATAACCAGGGAGAATGGAAACAAATATGGGACAACAAGTATAAAAGGCATTATCCTACACTTCTAAGCTTCCTCAATGTGGAAGATATCCCAATTGGATCCAATATTTGGAAAAATGTGTCTAGAACAAGAGATCTAATTGCCAAATGTGTGAAATGGAAGATGGGGAAAGGGAACCTTATCAAATTCTGGGATGACTCCTCGTTGCTTGAGTCCCCTTTGAATGAAAGTCCTGAGTGGAGTAGATTTCAGAACTAGTGCAAGGAAATAATGGATCTATGGTGGGGTAAGTGCACCAAGATGGTGAACAGAAAAGTGGCCACATGCCAAAAAAAAACAAAAAATTTCATAACCCATGCGGGTTCTAAAATTTCAAAAATGTGCTAGGCTTGGTAACACCAAGCCTAGAGAAAAAACAATAAAAAAAACCAAAAGTTCCTCAAAACCTGTACGGGTTTTGAGGAACATTTTTTTTAAATAAAAAAATTTAAAGTTTCTCAAAACCCGTACGGGTTTTGAGAAACATATTTCTTTTGTGTAGGCCATGGGTTTTGGCCATTTTCAATGCCAAAACCCATGGAACAACAACAAGGAGAAGCCAAAAAAGCATCGAACCCACATGGGTTTGTAGCTATTTTTTATTTTCCCAACATCGAGAGCAATTTTCAATAATGGCACCCTGTCGAACAGGTAAGATTTGATTTGTTTGATTATTTTTCTTTGCATTTTAATTAAATTAGGGTTTTTAATTGATTTAAGTTTTGTTTTTATTAATTTGATGTCAGATTCTTCAAGCAATCCCCAAAAATGAAATAGACAACAAAGACCTCCTCCTACACAAGCAACACAAGAAAAACCTGTTAACATTGCACAAGAGCAACAAGAAAACCCTCAAAATCCTGAAAATGTTGCTCCTCAACAACCACCACCACCCCGAAACCCTCCACGTCCTCCATTAGATCATGTAGATGCCACACAAGAGGATCTCATCAATCGCCTTACACAAAATAGTGCCCAAATTTCTATATTGGTGAATAGGTTGAGGACCTCTAGGCTTGAGCCCACTCAACCCTTGCCAGAACACTAGAAACAATGGCTAATAGTGCAAATGAGGTATCTAGGGAGGTTACGAAATGGGGTTCATGGAGGGACAGATGTCAAACATTTTATGCGGATGGGTTGTCATATGATCAAGTGAAGAAAAAGAGCATAGTTAAAGCTGACAGATGTGCTCTTTTCACCAATCCTATTACCAATAACAACGTAGAGCTAAATACGACTCGATTTCCTATACATTGGTGTGTTCATGCTAGGTTGAAAGAAGATTTTTGGGATAGGTGGTATATAGTCTTTGATCAACCACCTTGTAATAATTGGGAGGTGCCTCTATATTTTTTGAGAAAGTTGTATTGTGAGTTTATCCTTGGCGAGAAGCCGAATTACTTTGACATTCGACAATTTTAGGGTAGAGGGAGAGGCTCTATGTGGGATAGACTTGGGGCCCATAGGGTGGTAGATCCACAACATAGGAGGTGTACAACTCCTAAACCCATGGTTCTTGTCACTGTTCCTATATCCTTGAAGGAGTCTATGGAATTACAGACTCTTTAGGCAGGTGCATCATTGATTGATGTCATTGTTCAGCATGGCATAGAGCTGGTCGGAGCAGAGGATGTACTAGTACCTACAGTACCTCCTTCATTAGTGACACCTCCTTCATTAGCAGCACCTCCTTCCTTAGTGGAACCTCCTTCATTAGCAGCACCTCATGCATCATTTGGCATGAGCCATCCCATTCAGCATATGTGCCCCACCTGCCAAGGTGTATGTTCTGGTATAGACACTGAGGCAGACAAGGATGGTGGGACATCTCATTCATGTACATGCTACGGGAGTAGATGCCATGCTTCCACTACAGAGGATATGGCCCTCACCGATGAACTGCTCAATATGTTGTAACCTCTCTATCAGACACAGGTGCGTTTAATTTTGTTTATGACATGTTATCAATTAAGTGACTAAATCTTATAAAAGGAAATGAATTTTTATTTTTAGAACAATTTAAAGTGACATATAAATAAAATACATTACAGGGTGCAACAGGTAGTGGGAGTACACCACCTACTATTCAGTCGACTCCATGGTCATGAGTAGTTTCGCCACCAGAGGTAAAGATTTGTAAATTTGTTAAAAATATAATAATACATTGGATCCAAAATATATTTTGTTAATTATATGTATCATTACTTGATATTTTGTAGGGCTTATCAGTGGCTGAGATGTCCCAACTTGATGATATCATGCCTTTAGCCGTTGACTTTGGCCAAGATAGCTATGTGGTACCATTTAGATTTATATATTTTTTACTTAAGTGATATATTAAATATATGCTCTTTTCCCTTATGTTATTTTTTTTCCATTAGTTTACCCCACCTGCCTCAAGGACATCTCGTGTGAAAAAGCAATCCTCTAGCACTCTGAGGCAAAAAAGATATCCTCTCGAACACACAAACGAAAGAAGGTAATTCACTACAATTTAAATTCAATTGTTGAAATGTATTATGATTAAACATGTATAAATAGATATTGATAAATGCAATTTTTTTTTATTTGTTCTATATACATAAACATATGGGGTTTATGGAATTAATGAATGCACTTGATGTCAATGAGGTTTAGCAGAGGGAAGAGGTGATATCTTCATATTCACTTTGGATTTCATTCTTGCTTGTTCAAAATAACTAAATCCTTTTATGTCTATATCATATGTTATCATTTTTCATACAGGAAATGGTAATAGCTACATCAGATTCGACTAGGCCTCCTAAGGTTACAGGAGAACTATACGAGGCTTCAGTGTGCATTTTTTCTACATATGTTAAAAATATTTGTTTTATCTAGTTTGTCAACAACTTTGGGTTATTAACTTGTATGATTGTCTTTAAACTATTACAGGCCCCTTTCAAACTTCCTATTGTTATTCTACCATTCCATTTCAGTAGAAGTCCTACACGTATATTATGGGATCCAACACGACCAAGGAAAAAGGTATGTCTGTCTTAGATCAACTCCTTTTCACTAAGTGCACAACGGAGTTGAAACCATCTAGTTAACTCCTTTTGGATCACTTACCATGGATATAGGAAATGGTCATAGCTGATTCATCTGTGACTTTTCCTCCTACGACCACAACACATCCATCTGAGGCTCCGGTATGCTTTAGTATTTTATTCTATTCATTTTTAATTATTATGTGTTATTTGACATATATGTCATTAACATGTATTAATGTTGTTTTACTAGTTATAGCCTCCTTCAGGACATCCCACGAATCCTCAGCCTCACTGAATTGCAGAAGACAGAGATGAGGTAATCATCATTTCAACTTCAAACAATTTAGAGTTTAGTATTTAGTTATTTTGATGTTATATTGAGAAAATATATCTGATTCGACATTTGAATTGTCCTTGTGCAGCCACCTACAGAGCCATGTACTACTTCGAAGAGGCTCAATTTTGATGATGCACCACAGTCATAGATACTGATAGAGACATATAGTTATAGTTGTGGTCATTGAAGGACCAATTTTTTATATATTCAACATTTGTATATGTATATATCGACTTTGACAGACATGGCACATGCCACATTTTTTGTAACTATTATTGATTTGGCATCTATACCATTTTTTGATATATGTACATGATTATTATTCATTTTGATATATATGAAACTTGATATTCGATCCAATTTGTTCATTGATATATATGAAACATGATATTCCTAAAACTTAGTTATTTGCTATTGAAATGTGATCAAATTTGTTAGTTGTGCATATGTCTTGAAAGGTGATCCAATTTTTTTATTACTTATAACTCATATGGTGTATACTTTTAAACTATCTATTGCTCATATTGTGTATACCCAAGTAATGATACCGGTAATGTTGATATTGTGTATTTTGATTGAGTGAATTTGCTTTGAGTCCTTCGTGCATGAAGAGATTGGAGTGAAGTTATTATTTCATAAACTCATGCTTATGGAGTGAAGTTCATCATTTCAAGAACCAATTAAGACAAGATTTGAGCACACAAAGAAGATTTGAAATTTATCTAAGGATGAGTTGGCTTAGGTAAGGTTTTCATTTAAATTTTATTCCATAACAAGTCGGCCTTAGGGTAAGAGACACACCTATTCATCCAAATAACCTATAAAAGAAGAGTTGAAGCACTTATGGATGATCCATGTGAACCAATGGGGTCATGTTGTCACTGACTAAAAAATCCTCTCTCAGTTTTGGGCAACTTGATTCCATTTTCTTGTGGTTAGATTTTTTTTGTCGCATCAAAAACCGTCAAAAACTGTCAGTGAGAGGTGGAAAAATAGTGCATCTTTCATTCTGCTTGTCATGGGAATGAACTGTCAGTGCGAGTGCATCTAGGTGGCCAGGTTTATGCTAGGTGTGCCCTTTTCTCACTCCCCAAGGCATCCGATCATTATGAACCACCTTGTAGCGACGTTTTCCCTTGAGCGCTCAAAGCAGAAAAAATGACCAAAATTTGACGTCCCGTGACTCGGAGACTGTGGCACTTATGGATGATCCATTTGAACCTATGGGGTCATGTTGTCACTACCTAAAAAATCATATCTTGGTTTTGGGCAACTCGATTCCATTTTCTTGTGGTGATATTTTTTCTGTTGCATCAAAAACCGTCAAAAACTGTCAATGAGAGGTGGCAAAATAGTGCATCTTTCGTTCTTCTTGTCGTGGGAATGAACCATTAGTGTGAGCATGTTTGGGTAGCTAGGTTTACACTAGGTGTTCTTTTTTCTCACTCCCCAAGACATCTGATCGTTACGAGCCACCTCGTAGCGATGTTTTCCCTTGAGCGCTCAAAATGGAAAAAATGGTCAAACTTTGACGTCTCGTAACTTGGAGACTGTGGAACCTATGGATGATCTGTTTGAACCTATGGGGTAATTTTGTCTCTACCTAAAAAATCCTCTTGGTTTTGGCAAACACGATTCCATTTTCTTGTGGTGAGATTTTTTCTGTCGCATCAAAAATTATCAAAAACCGTCAATGAGAGGTGGCAAAATAGTGCATCTTTTGTTTTGCTTGTCATGGGAATGAACCGTCAGTGCAAGCACATTTGGGTGGCCAGGTTTATGCTAGGTGTACCCTTGTCTCACTCCCCAAGGTGTCTGATCATTATGAGCCACCTCGTAGCGACGTTTTCCCTTGAGCGCTCAAAGTGGAAAAATGGTCAAACTTTGACGTCCTGTAACTCAGAGACCATGGCACTTATGGATGATCCATTTGAACCTATGGGGTCATGTTGTTGCTGCCTAAAAAATCCTCTCTCAGGTTTGGGCAACTCAATTCCATTTTCTTGTGGTGGGATTTTTCTATCGCATTAAAAACCGTCAAAAACTGTTAGTGAGAGGTGGCAAAATAGTGCATCTTTTGTTTTGCTTGTCGTGGGAATGAACCATCAACATGAACACATCTGGGTGGCTGGGTTTACACTAGGTGTGCCCTTGTCTTGCTCCCCCAGGTGTCTGATCATTACGAGCCACCTCGTAGCGACATTTTCCCTTGAGCGCTCAAAGTGGAAAAAATGGTCAAACTTTGACGTCCCGTAACTCGAAGACCGTGGCACTTATGGATGATCCATTTGAACCTATGGGGTCATTTTGTCACTTCCTAAAAAATCCTATCTTAGTTTTGGGAAACTCGATTCTATTTTCTTGTGGTGAGATTTTTTCTGTCGCATCAAAAACCATAAAAAACCGTCAATGAGAGGTGGCAAAATAGTGCATCTTTCATTCTACTTGTCATGGGAATGAACCATCAACGTGAGCACATCTAGGTGGCCAAGTTTATGCTATTTGTTCCCTTGTCTCACTCTCCAAGGCATCCAATCGTTACAAGCCACCTCGTAGTGATGTTTTTCCTTGAGCGCTCAAAGTGGAAAAAAGGGTCAAACTTTGACATCCTGTAACTTGGAGACCGTGGCACTTATGGATGATCCATTTGAACCTATGGGGTCATGTTCTCTCTTCCTAAAAATTCCTCTCTTGGTTTTGGGCAACTCGATTCCATTTTCTTGTGGTGATATTTTTTCTATTGCATCAAAAACTGTCAAAAACCATCAGTGAGAGGTGGCAAAATAGTGCATCTTCGTTCTGCTTGTCATGGGAATGAACCGTCAGTATGAGCACATCTAGGTGGCTAGGTTTATGCTAGGTGTGCCCTTTTCTCTCTCCCCAAGGTGTCCGATCATTATGAGCCACCTCGTAGCGACATTTTCCCTTGAGTGCTCAAAGTGGAAAAAATGGTCAAACTTTGACGTCCCATAACTCGGAGACCGTGGCACTTATGGATGATCCATTTGAACCTATGGGGTCATGTTGTTGCTGCCTAAAAAATCCTATCTCAATTTTGGGCAACTCGATTCCATTTTCTTGTGGTGAGATTTTTTCTGTCGCATCAAAAACCGTAAAAAACTGTCAGTGAGAGGTGGCAAAATAGTGCATCTTTCGTTCTACTTGTCGTGGTACCTATATTCAGATACCCATTTGCAATTTATTTAACATATGTCAGAATTAGACTCAGTTATTTATAATCAAATGGTACAGGTTTATTACAAATGTATTTATAATAAAATGGTAACAATTTGGGCTCTCAAAATTCGCTAATCAGCCCCATGGACACTTTCATATATAAAATTTGGCATCTTATATAAACGATCAAGCTCATTACTATTTATATTTACAAAATTTTGCATCTAAATATACAAATTATGACTCGTTGTTTTTTTATACAAAACTTAGCATCTAGATATGCACATTACAACTCATTGTTGTTTTTTAATACAAAATTTAGCATCTAGATATGCACATTACAACTCATTGATGTTTTTATATACAAAATTTGGCATCTACATATGCACATTATAGCTCATATGCATATTACAGCTCATATGCATGTAGAGCACATCCAAAAAAGAAAAGTTACAATGTTTCGCAAAAGATATATACAAAATTGTCAAAATTATTCTACCATATTGTAGAATTATTCTTCTAGATGGCCCAAAATCAATCAAGTGAACCTTCTGGATCAGCTCTAACCCTTAGTGTCTCAAGTATTGCCTCGTGGTCTGATTCATGGACTTTCCAAAAATCCTTGTTAAGAGGTCTACCATGATATTTAATCAAATGAATATTTGTTGCAACAAGAAGGTTTGAGTAATGAAGAATATGTCTATGTGTCTCAAAGTCCTCAAACAACAAGGCACTAGAATTTTTGATAGGGTACCTACATTTTATAGAAGGATAATGCCAAAATCAATACAATGACTGCTAAATAAATGAGTTTAAGAGGTCTCAATATAACTCGACACAACAAAGGTACCTTCTAAGGCATGTCCCTGTCACAACAACGGATCCTATTGGGTACTCAATACCCTCTCCATCAACCACTGTAGAAGTCATTTTATTTTTGGCCTCAATACAATGACACAAAAAGTAATATGTTTCTTCTTCATTGTTCTCATCCACACTAATTGCATATACATGACCTGCATTTAATACAAGGATATAAGTTAATACCAAAATCAACATAAGTTAATAATAATAAATTAAGCTTAAAATTGTAGCAAATTGAAACCCTTTACCTGGTTCAACTATGTCTGATACATGGTCAAAATCCACTGATGCTTCAATATGGTTCATTTGTAGTGCTCTAGGAAGTTGATATGTATCTAGGGTTTGCAAAGGTCTACAAGACCATTGGTCAACCCACTCTTTTGATTCACATTCATCCCACAAAAAATGCATACACGAAAAGCAAAAGCATGCAATATGTCTAGTATAAATAACTAGTGATGTTGCTTTTGAACTTCTAAATGAATGCATGTCACTTGATCCAGTAAGTGTACAACAATATAGATAGTTTTCAATGTTAGATTCATTTATTAACCAAAAATATCTAGAAACCATAGACTTACCTGCATTACCCGGTCCCATCGTAGAGCTACACCATTGCACAATTATTTTTGCATCTATTAACATTGCACCACCTTCATACTTCAATTCCTCTCTGGTAAGAGCTCTTTTCACACATGCTCTTGCACCATCATGCTCTCCCTTTCCATGCCCTACCTCAATGAAATTCCAAAACTGTTGCACACCACTTGTCACATGCATCCTAGTCAACTAGTAGAACATCCTTGCATTCTTGAATTGTGCGGTGCAATTGTCTGACCATATTAAGTGTTGGTTGTATCTTATATCTCTTTCCCTTAAACTATCATAGAAGACTGTAAACTATCCTTGTACAAACTCTGAGGAATGAGTATGATCATCGCTGATATAGAAGTGATATTCTCTTATAACCTTTCTGTCCTCCTCGATGCTATCATGTGCATGCATGAATTCTATGTGTACAAAAATTGTACCTTGTGTAGAGTGGTAATACATAGATTGTACTTCATTTTACGGCTTTAGTGTATAATTCTCATCAAAATCAATGACAAAGACAATAGTGCCAAGGGGGAAAGTGTCCTTACACAACTTGAATCGCTCATCTAACCACCTAGCTCTATGTGTGTGACCTATGTACTCATATACTAGTTTCTCTTGAAATATCTTCATAAAATCAGCTACACATATATCCCTTTTCACTAACTCACACCTCTTTAATTCTTTTCCATCTTTAACACCATATTTGACTGACTTATATTTTCCAATAGAAAATAGTTCCTTACCAATTTCATGTGTGCTATCCAGATGTAGGCATCTATGCAACTGTTGCAAACCGCCACATGTAGGACAAAAACCTCTCAAACACATAATCTTATAATAAATGCACCCACCATCTCATCTACATATTACACTTGAAATAAATTCTCTTGGTGACTTAGGAGGTGCTTTTAGACCACATTCTTGCAAAACATCGTTAGTGTGCAAAGTACAATAGATATAGCGATGAATATCATAATGCATGGAAAATTCAACATGGACCCTACAACAACATGTAGTACGTGCATGATTAATCTTAACATAAAATGGTTTTGTCATCTCAAAAAATATTTGACTAATTTTAATCTGAGGAAAGCTTTGAAGAAACCTTTCATAAAATTGTGTTTGAGTTGTATCTAAATAGTGTTTTGGATGTGGCTCACGATTACTAATTCCAATTCGCCTTCTAACAACATCTCTTTGGTTGGGTGAAACCCTTGTGTTGTCATGCCAATATCTCTCAAATAACATTCTTAGTGCATCAACAACAACCTTGTCCTTGTGTGGTAGTTTACCCGAGAATGCCCAAAGAGAATTATTGTTAGGATCCTCAATTTTCTCTCGCCTCTCTAAGGCAAAGTGTAATGCGGTTCTACTTATCCTTAATGACTTGCTTGTTTTTCTTATTAAATGATATTTTTTCATTTCCTTTCCCATTATGGTTGATGTGAGGACATGATGAGTAACATTAGCATCTTTAGTGTGTGATTTCGAACCAATGGCTTGGTATGCATAAAAAATATTTCTCACAATGGTTCTTTCACTATTATTTTCAGATGTTCTTAACCCCAAAATTTTCATTGTGTCTCTAAATTTCAGATTTTCAATCATTTCAACAACTAATTGGCATCTTCCACTTTGATTTAAGTTTTCAAAATAGTTATTCCAAATTCTTCTAACCGTTCTTCTACAAGTTCTTTCAAAATTTTTATCATGCATTGGCTTCACAATATTTTCATCAATATCTATTAGGAACTTTGGTTTTCTACAAATTATTCTAAGAGTTGTTAAGATTGGTGCATGCTCTTCATTTTCATTAGGTGCATTATGTGCATTGATCACATCAAATTCAAATGGTATATCTTCTTCAATTTCATTAACATGTGCATTCACCGAATCATTTTCAAATGGTGTATGTTCATTGCATTCATTAGGTGCATTCATCATATGTATTTGAATTGGTGTATGTTGATCATTTTGATTTGGTGCATTAATCATATCAATTTCAATTGTTGAAAGTTCATCACTTTCATTAGGTGCATTAGATGACGTACCTTCATGTAATCTCTTCATATGCTCCCTTTGTCTTTCCTTTGCTACCTCTCTTTGTTCATTTGTTCCTCTCTTATTCTTTCCCATTGTCCTACACATAACATCATGATGACAATCCACAATCAAATAGAAAAACAACAACAAATGATCATCATTTTGTTATAATCTAAAGTAACAATAATAAAATAAATTCAAATAAAATAAAATACAAGACAAATAAATCAAAGCAAAAAAACAACAAATGATCATGATTTTGTTATTATCTAAAGTAACAATTATAAAATAACTTCAAAATCAATCATTCCAAAGCAAAAGTGATAAAAGAATATGAAAACCTGACTGTTACTGTCCCAAAAAATCATGTGCAAAAGCAGTGGGGCCTTCAAACAACTTGCAATGCTGGTTTCTAGGCCATTGAGACAAAAATATATAAAGATTTTCCCATAACCCGTATGAGTTATGGAAACCTTATATGTCAACATTCACAATTTCTCATAACCCGTACGAGTTATGTAGAACTAGAAGTTTTGGCCTTAGTTCTACATAACCCATATGAGCTATGTAGAACTAGGAAAAGGAGAGGGGGAGAGGGAGAGGGAGAGAGGGAAAAGGAGAGGGGGGGGGGGGGGGAGAGAGAGGGAGGGAGAGGGAGGGAAAAGGATAGGGGGAGAGGAAGCAAGGAAGGGAGAGGGAGAGGGAGAGAGAGGGAGATTGGGAAAAGGAGAGGGAGAGAAGGATAGGGGGAGAGAGAGAGGGAGATTGGGGAAAGGAGAGAGGGAGATTGGGAAAAGGGGAGGGGGAGAGAGAGAGGGAGAGAGGGAGAGAAGGAGAGGGGGAAGGAGAGAGGGAGATTGGGGAAAGGAGAGGGGAGAGGGGAGAGGGAGAGAGAGGGAGATTGGGAAAAGGAGAGGGGGAGAGGGAGAGAGGGAGGGAGAGGGAGAGAGGGGGGATTGGGAAAAGGAGAGGGGGAGAGAGAGAAGGAGAGAGAGGGAGAGAGAGGGAGATTGGGAAAAGGAGAGAGAGAGAGGGAGAGAAGGAGAGGGGGAGGGAGAGAGGGATATTGGGAAAAGGAGAGGGAGAGAGGGGAGAGAAGGAGAGGGGGAGGAGAGAGGAATATTGGGGAAAGGAGAGGAGGAGAGGGAGAGAGGGAGAGAAGGAGAGGGGGAGGGAGAGAGGGAGATTGAGGAAAGGAGAGGGGGAGAGGGAAAGAGAGGGAGATTGGGAAAAGGAGAGATTGGGGAAAGGAGAGGGAGAGAGGGAGAGAAGGAGAGGGGGAGGGAGAGAGGGAGATTGGGGGAAAGGAGAGGGGGGAGAGGGGGAGAGAGGGAGATTGGGAAAAGGAGAGGGGAGAGGGAGATTGGGGAAAGGAGAGGGGGAGAGGGAGAGAGGGAAAGAAGAGAGGGGGAGGGAGAGAGGGAAATTGGGGAAAGGAGAGGGGAGAGGGAGAGAGGGAGATTGGGAAAAGGAGAGATTGGGGAAGAGGAGAGGGAGAGGGAGAGAGGGAAATTGGGAAAGAGAGAGGGGGAGATAGGGAGAGAGTGAGATTGGGGAAAACGAGAGGGGGAGAGGGAGAGGGAGAGAGAGGGAGATTGGGGAAAGGAGAGGGGGAGGGGGAGAGAAAGTGAGATTGGGAAAAGGAGAGGGGGAGATGGAGAGAGGGAGGGAGAGGGAGGGAAAAGGAGAGGGGTAGAGGGAGAGAGGAAGGGAGAGGGAGAGGGGGAGAGAGGGGAGATAGGGAGATTGGGAAGGTGAGGGGTGAGAAGGGTGGGGGAGGGTGAGAGGGGTTGGGGAAGTGGAGGGGGAGGGAGAGGAGAGAGGGGGGGAGAGGAGGAAGGAGAGGGGGAGAGGGAGAGAGGAGAGGGAGAGAGAGAGATTGGGTAAGAGAGAGGGAGAGAGGAGAGAAAGGAGAGGGGGAGGGAGATAGGGAGATTGGGGAAAGGAGTGGGAGAGAGGGAGAGAGAGGGGTGTGGGGAAGAGGAGAGGGAGAGGGGAGAGAGGGGAGATTGGGAAAGGAAGAGGGGAGAGGGGAGAGAGGGAGGGAGAGGAGAGAGGGTGGGAGGGAGAGATGGGGAGAGTGGGGATTGGAGAGGGGGGGAGAGGGAGAGAGAGAGGAGAATGGGAAAAGGTGGGGGAGTGAGTGAGGGAGAGTGGGTTGGGAGTTGGGGTTGGAGAGGGGGAGAGGGTAGAGAGGGATTGGGGAGTGTAGGATGGGGATGAGGGAGAGAGGAAGGGAGGAGGGAGATGAGACGAGAGAGAGAGAGATGAGAGCGAGAGAGAGAGGAGAGAGACGAGAGAGAGAGAGAGAGAGGAGGGAGAGAGGGGACAGGGGAGAGGGAGGGGGAGAGAAGAGGGAAGGGGGAAAGGGTGATGGTTAGGTGGTTTTGTGTGTTTTTTTGTTTTTGTAGGTGTGGTGTGTGTGTGTGTGTGTGTGTGTGTGTGGTGGTGTGTGTGTGAGAGAGAGAGAGAGAGAGAGAGAGAGAGAGAGAGAAGAGTGGAGAGGGAGAGTGATATGAGAGAGTGAGAGAGGAGGGAGAAGGTGAGAGACATGATGGTAGAGAAGAGAACAAGAAGGAGAAAAGGGTGAGAGAATCAAAAAATTAGAGAATGTGAGGGGGGAGAGAGATGAGATAGAACTCAAGGAAGATAATTAGGGCTCAAAATAGACAAAGACAATGATGGGGGAAGTAAGACGAGAGAGAGAGGAAAAGAAGAGATACATGCATGTATACAAACCATATATACATATATCTATATAAAATATATGTATATAACTATAGATATGCATATATACATACATAAACACATATTATCTAGGTATGTCTAAAACATGTGTAGTAAATGCTAAGTTTACAAGCATACATTATTATTTCTTCACAACCCGTATGGGTTTTGTGAAACAAAAAAAATGTTTTTAGTTCTTCATAACCCCGTACAGGTTTTGTGAAACAAATTTTTTTTTTCTAGTTCTTCATAACCCATACGAGTTATTTAGAAGTATGAATAGTACTTTTGGTTCTTCAAAAACCATGTAGGTTTTGGCTTGGTAAGAGGGTTGGAAAATGACCCTAAGGCTTGCAAGCCCATTTTCCCCCTTTTTTGTTCCTTTACACATTTTTTCATCCTCCACCATGATTTCTTGACTTCATCATCATCAGGTTTACAAATGATCAAGTTGGGTATCTCTAAAATTACAACCATAATCTCACACATCTTCTTAGTTTTCTGACCATATAATTTTTTTAATTTTTGGACAACATTAGCATAGTAAATTTTTTTAATTTTTGGACAACATTAGCATAGTAAACTTTAATTTTCTTTATCAGTTCCTTGACAGTCATCACAAACATATGTCTACCATTTTTTTAATAACTTTTGATATACTTGACCAAATTCAAAATAAATTATATATTATTGTTCTACACTAGATTCTATACACTTTAAAAATAAAAAAATTGCATTTTTTATTATTTTGATGCAAGTTATGCCCAGCGCACGAACAGGTACCAAATGTTTCAGGATGCGGTCACTTCCAAAAATCATAAAAAATAAAATACTCAATGGAAAATTACAAAAAAATACACAACTTATAGATCTCGCTCTTACCTATCATACTACCAAAGGGTTTTGAAAAATACTAAATCTAACTATATATTTTGTGCAGTGCATGAAAACAACTATGTTATATTTTTTTTGAAAAAATCAGGAATAGTTTTTCATGTGTGAAAGGTTTGACCTTCTTAATCTTATCCAATTTTTAAAAAAATTAGTAGTTTAGAAACTAGATTCAGAGTACTACAATTCTTATTATTTTCTCAACTCATAGTTTTGAGTGCATGACCTTCAAATAGCTCTTTGAAGTTCAGGTTTACCTGTTTTCAGAAGAAAAAAAGTGGCCACTTATACCCCCCTTTTTGTTCACCATCTTGGTGCGCTTACCCAGTGGGTGACTACTGGCAAGATGGACAATGAAAGGATTTATCTAAAGTTGATCCTTCCTTGGGAAGTCTGAACAAAATAATGAATTCCATGGTGGTGGTGGAAGATGAAGATCAATTAATCTAGAAACTCACAGCAAATGGTAAATTCACTGTGGCCTCTCTTTATTATCAGCAGTTTTCTAAAATGAAGAGTCCTTGTTGGGATAAGGCTTGGGTGAAAGGCCTAACCCCTAAAATTAATATTTGATAACCTCAGAAAAAGAGGTATGTGTACGCCTAGAATTTGTTTTCTTTGTATGCAGAATGAGGATACCATCAACCATCTGCTCTTTCATTGTTCCTTCTCTGCTGCTATCTAGGGAAGATGCCTGGATCACTTCAATATCAATTGGAGTTTCTTGGAATTAGTTCAAGAGGTTTTTAATACTTGGCAACACCCATCAAGGAATAAGTCCACTATTTTGTTGCGGAAGTTGGCTTTACCCCATATGTGTTGGGGTATATGGAAAGAGAGAAATGAAAGAGTATTTAGAGAGAAGGTGTCTAAGGATCAAATTGTGTTTGAGAAAATAAAAAGAAGTATACTGGAAAATATGAATATCATAGGTGGTATTGCTAAGCCTCAAGACAAGGATGATCAAATAATCTTCAAGAAGTGGAGATTAAAAGGTCATGATCATTTTCAAACCAATCCTAGAGAGGGTGTGATATGGGAATGTCCTCCCAATAGTTGGATGAAAATCAATTTTGATGGAGCCTCAAAGGGTAATCCTGGTATTGCGGGATGTGGTGTGGTCCTAAGGGACGAACAGGGAAATTGCAAAATTATTAAATGCATACCTATATGAAATTAGACAAATCATGTTGTTGAGACTATGGCAGCTTATCACGGGATGGTCCTAGCAAAGGAAGCTAACAGCACCAGAGTCTGGTGTGAAGGAGACTCATTGAATATAATCAACTGTTTGAACAAGAAGTTCCCACCATCTTGGTCAATAAACAATGCTATTAGAGTAGCTAAGAAAATAAGTGAGACATTTGAAATGTGTGTTTTTACACACATGTATAGGGAAGCAAATTCTTGTGCTAACTGGGCTGCCAACCTAGCCTGTCAAATGGAGGAAATCATTACTATTAATGGTGAGAATGAACTCTCATGTGAAGCAAAATCCTTGCTCGAACTGGACCGTATCCAGATGAGGCAACGTGGCACCATCAACCATAATTCCTAAATGCCTCTTCCACTTATTTTGAAGTAGGTTTACAATGGAGGTGATGTGCATTTATTTAAGTGTCTTTTCATAATTGCTTGACACAGATTCAGGGTTGTTTTTTAGGGCAACTACAGAAACTAGAGAAGAAGAATCAGAGCCGAGAGAAGGAAATTTAGGGATTGCAAAGGAAAAATGGGAGGGAATAAAAAAAGGTTCGAACCTACCTCTTGCATGGAATGGAGGAAGAATAGGGAAGTTTGGGAAATTCTTCAGGAGGGGGGTCTGAGTGTGGTTATAGAGAGGCTTAGTGGGAAAGATCCTGTGGTCACTAAACACTTTATCTAGAATTGGAAGAATGGCAAAATTTTGGTGGGGACCCAGATGATGACAGTGGATGAGGAGATTATTGTTGAAGCGATGGGGATGATGACAGAGGGTATGAAATTTTATAGAAATCGTAGCATCTCTAATAAGGTAGTGGACAAATTTCCAGTCATGGAAGGTGAGAAGAAGAAAATGGTGAAGGTCGACAACTCCTATCACTCCCCAAAATGCATATGCAGGCCATGGAGGTTTGTTTTAATCACTACAATTACCTATATAACTTTGGATGGTAGGTTTACGAGAGCTTACGGACACCACTTTATTTTTCTCAACCATTTTTGCCATGGGGAAAAGGTGAGCTTGCCTTATTATCTTGCATGTTCCATGGACCATACTATCAAAGAGATACAGAAAGATCCCAAGCGTGACCATGCTCTTCATGAGGGTCTTATGGCTCTTGTATATAAAGTGTTGAAAGGGAAATGCATTGAAAAACCTATTAAAGGTAAACATGCAAGAGATGAGGACACGGAGAGTGAGGTTAGTGGTTTTAACTTTGATTCAGAGACTGAAGGCGACTCAGAGGAGCCAAGTAAAAGGGGAGGAATAAGGCTAAGAGGAAAAGGATAGTGGTGGATTTAGATATTTCGAAGTCTGAGGCTGAGTCCTTCGAAGGTAAATCTATAAAAAATAAGAAAGGGAAAGGCATCGAAAAGAAAACCTAGAGGAAGAAGAACATCAGCAAGCGAGGTAACAAAGATATTAATCAAATTTTGATTAATTCTAATGAGGAGGCAGAGGAGAATAAAAATGATGATGGGCAGGATAAGGAGGGGGATGTGATTTCGGTTGTGGGCAACAATGAGGATTTGAATACTCAAGGTCTACAGACAGAGGATCAAGAGGACAAAAGGGGTAAATCTAGTGATTGTGTTGGAGAAAATGAGAGTATTAAGGGTTTTTATGATATCGTCAGCACAATGGTGAAAGACATAGGTAGCCTGAAGAAAGATATGAATGTTGTCAAAAGAGCCATGATAGGTGACAAACCCCTGTTTGAAAATGTTAAAGAGTTGATGGTGGCAATAAATAAAGTTGAAGCCATTGAAAGCATGGTGAGTAAAATTATTGCAACTAAAAATAAGGTTAAGGAGATGGAAGAAAATAAGGAGGCGAAAGGGATGGAAATTGCTATGAACAATATGGGTAACATAATTGATAGGATGGAACTCACTGTAAAGAAGATAGCTGAATAGAACTTCTAGATTCTCAAAGCCTCGGTGGACAACATGAACATTTTGATTAACAGATTTGATAACATCAAAGAGAAAGAAGGCGACAAGGATCAGCTGGACAAAAAAGGCCACGAGAAGAGGACTAGAGCCAATACCAGGAATAAGGGTGACATCAAAGGTTGAGAGTTGGATGATTTAAAGACCTCTACAAACAACATGAAGTAGATGGTGGTCCACGTTGAAGATATCATGAAAAATATCTATTTGTCTCGGTCTCAGTCTCGGTCTCTATCTTTGTGCTGTCTTTTTGCTTTCCTGTCGCTGTCTTTTTCTTGTTCTTCATGTTATGTGTGTTGAGATCCCTTTTTGGATGGGATCAGTTTTTATTTTTGAAGTGATCAGGCACTGTTCTTTCTAGATCCTTGTATCTCCTGCTGTGTAAAAGGTTCGGGTACCTTTCAAAAACCTAATTTTACTTAATCAAAACATCAACTCTCCCCTATGTTAAACTTGGGTGTGTTTGTAAAAGTCATTTAACATTGTGTTATATGGAGTTCCCTCCACCCATGTTGTAGAATATGTAGCCCAAGATTGCAACATAATAATTAATACAAAATAATAATCTCCTAGCTAAAAAAAAAAATTGAATTCAAGAATAGAAACAAAAGCCATCATAGTAAACAATAACTCAAGTGGTGAAATAAATCACCAGACCACAAGGTAAAAAGGATTTCAACTAACTACAAAACACATCCATTGGAACTTGAAAGTCTCAAAAACTAGAAATCAAATCCCATGGAGAGCAATACTGCAATGAAAGATGGATGACTTAATTAATTTTATTGAATACATGCCTATACTAGAAATCTCATATGATTCACCATATGAGATCATGTCATTTCACACCCTAAATTATCTTCTAGACGTCACTCCATGTGGGAATCACATATGAATTAAAGTTTTTTATTTTTGGAGGGTGTGATGAAATGTTTAAAATTAATTTTGAGGACTTAAGAGGCTCTAAAACACCTTGAAAAGTGGGTGTAAATGGCATAGTTGTTTACGAGGTGATAGAGCACTTCGCAAGCTTTCTGACACTTCAAACGGTTCTTCAATCGGACACACAGTTCACAAGTTATGGCCTCCAGAAGTTTGGACTCTTGAAATAGGAAATATAAAATGAATTGAACACATAAATGAGTTGTAAAAGGGTGGAACACATGTTGATGTGTGTTTTGATACATCACAGGGCATCTAGAATGGAGATAAGGTCGGTCCTACTTTATTGGGTGGTTTTGGTTTTGTAATACCATTTAACGGTTTCTTGTATTGTATCTCCTATATATGAGGTGCATGAGATAGAGGTTGTGTAAGAGTCTTAAGGTGATTGATTTACCTCTAAGTCTCTAATTAGTGGTACTCCTATGAAGAGCTTTCTCTACAAGTATATTGTAATCTTTTATTGATTGTTGAATAATTTATTGAGTTGCTTTTGGAGTGTGGGATATTTCTCCTGAAAGGGTTTTTCCCACGTAAATCATTGTGTTGTTTTGTTGTAGTATGCATAATATTATGTTGTTGTTGTTAAGTTTCTATAACTATTGTAATGATCTATAAAAAATTTACGTTACCCTCCTCTCAAGATTAGTGTAGGAAGTTGTTCCACTACTTAACTTCCTTACATTTCCACCATTACAAACAACTAGATAGATAGATTGGATAAAAGATAAATGTAATAGAAACTATCTTTACTTAATGGAGAAAAACCCATACTATATTAGATGCAATATAATTGATAAATACAATATAAACAAACCCCGCTTAATGGAGGAAAACCCCTATTTCAATATATACAAGATAGAATGATAAATGATAAGCTAAATGTACCTAGACAATATATACATTCAGAAAAACAACAATATAAGACATGCACTGTTGCAAGATTAAAGATAAGAGAAGGCAAAGCATTCCGGCCAAACCCCTCTCTTGAGATAAGAGCATGATGAAGCTTGAGATGATATCGCTATTGTAAGATGGTTGTGAAGTATTCGGAATGAGAGTAAAAATATTGAGAGCCAAGAGGAGATGAGAGAGTGATCTTATGAAAACTTTCTTCCCAAGAGTGTCCAAAGAAAATAGAAAATATAGATTGTATAGAGAGCCAAATTAAAAAGGAAAAGGACTTTAAAATAGCAAACAAGTGGGGGGAGCCATTATGGACAAATACAAGCAAAGGGGCATGCATTTGAAAATGTATGATGCAGAATATATGATTCTCGATTTGAGAATCTAATGGGATGCTAGCACAACATGTAGATGTTTGCACAGTGGTGTACCATCCAAGCCAAGATGGTCCCAAATGAGATCTAAGGTCAATTGGGTACACTTTATCTATTGAGCTCATGATGTCAAAGTAATAAGATTTTGATCATGAACCTTGTCATAAATGCACCAAGAACAATGCGCAAGTGTCATAAATTCAGCAAGCATAATTTTGAACACTATAAGGAGTGGATCGACCAAGTAGTTAAGGTAGTTAGTTTCATTTTTATAAAGGCATTAGTCCTTCCTCTTACAAGAAGGTTGGAACAACATATATGTAACTATTGCCTTTCAATTATATAGATTTTTTGAATAGAGTTTACTCTTCTATAATACTTTTTATTTTGTGAGAATGAATGAGGAGTGAAATAAAATGTTGATTTTCTATGTTTGGTTAATTACCAAGAGACTCACCTAAGGGGGCCCACTTGGTGAGGATTCTGTCAATTTCGTTAGCAACTATGCTTTATTTGGTTAGTAGTTGTAGTTCTAGTAGTTGACTATTCCTACAGCCACAAAAATCCCATTCTATAACTGTTCTTGCAACCAAGGCAGAACAAAGTAGTTTATTTCCGCTTGTTGCAAACTCTATCATCTAGTACTATTTCAATTGTGCTTTAGCTATTAGAACATTTTTGGTATTTATGAGAATCTTAAGTTTCCTTTCCAACAATTTCTTTAAGCATATCAACTTCCTTAGATTAATGTGGGTTAAGTGCAACTCCAAGTATCTTTTAGTGCATAAAGAGTGTTGACCCATTTCAAGTTATAAGCCCCTACATTGACATGTAAATGAGCTCTAATGATGAGAATGATAGATACTTAGTATCAATACCCTATCCCTAAGTTGAGGTTGCATACCCAATTATTAGATCATTTTTGGAGTCCAAAACCCCGTAGCTAGTATCTCTCCCCCCTTCACATCAAGGAAAAAGGATGCACATACAACCAATTGTTGAATACAGCTCATCATCATTCCAGTGCCTAACCTGCAATAGATAAGTTTATCTTAATTGATATATCTCCTCCTTAAATTTTATATTTAGATCATTGTTACAACAACAACCAACTAACCACATGCTCCCCTTGAGAGTGACACTCAACATCAATCCAAGACTAAGGATATATCTTTAGATTCTCCCCTTGGATGGATGCACCATTAAATGCATCTTAGCTGGAAGGAGTGGGAATAACCCCTAACTTTTGTTGGAGATACTCAAAAGTATCCTTTAGGAGTGTCTTAGTGAATGTGTTTGTAATTTGATCCTTAGTGAGTATTGTAGTGTCATCAATTGTACTCCCTTACAATTTTGTCCTCACTTGGGCCCTCACCTTTGCATTCATCCCCTAGGGCCTTATTGAAGCCCTGATTCTACTCACACCATATATCAAGTTCAAATTTTCATGATTTGCACTTCTTTCCCCAAGATCTTGGGCCTCTGACATCTAGGACCAGGGTGCACATGCCCTAGTCCTCAGATACCAGAGTGCCTAACACCCTAGTTTATCCAAAAGGTCCCATTTTGGGGCCTCACGATGGTAACATAATTTGAGTGCGAACCTAAATCCCGTGTCACTTCATGTCGGAAAATTAATTTGTTTTTCGACTAGCATATATAAAAGGATGTTTACTCCTCTCATTTTGATATCAATTCAAATTCATAATCCACTCTTAATATCCATTAAATTCAAGTGAGTAAGTAATCAATCTTCTTTCAATCATTGGAGAAGAAGTGAAGTCAAGATTCAAGTATTAGAGATGACATTCATGTTCTATATTTTATAAAGACTATCTACATGAAACCCTAATTCCTTGTGAAGATAATCAAAAATTCATTAAAAGGTAAATCATTAGTGTTTCATATATTTTTCAGCATTTCCCTCAAAAGGAAATCATTTCTCTTACAATACTTTATTTACATTTATTTCTAATTCATGGTTAGTTCCAAAACTAGGGTTTGATCTAAGGAAAATCCCTATTCCCAACCATTTTCCCTTCTGTACGGTGTGCACGAATAGGTACAAAGCTATAATTTTCAGGATTGACATTATTCATAGAGACAAACAAGTTCCCTTTTAGATGATGAAAAGTTCAGAAGACCAAAACATCCAGTATTCTGGTCTAGACAATTCAAGTCAACCTTCTAGGAATAGATTTGAACATTCACATATTGCTCAGATCCAAGTTCATGGCTCTGTTTAATTACTGTAGCTCACTATTTATGCATAATTACTTCAATTTACACACATTTACCATGATTTTAGCATTATTACTTAAATCAATTTAATTCAAAGGGAAATAAGAGGCACATCTAAAACCCTTGGAATCTTATCAGAATCTTTGTCTTTTAGGCTTAGATCTATCAAGTTCCATATTTCCCTAATGTTATGGTCCCTAAGTAAAAACTGGTGGTTTTACTACATTAATGGGTGAAACCCTAATTTTTCACCCATTACATGTACATACTCCAATCTGACTTCCTTCTCTACAAATTTCTTCCTTAATAAGTGATACTAGATAGAAATATGTTTAGTTATTCAAGAATGCATCAAAAAATTGTTTGAAATATTTATTGCACTAGTATTATCACACATAATAGGAATGGGCTCATCATAAATTACCTTGGCATCTTTCAAATTCTACTTCATCCACATCACCTGAGTGCAATAGGATGTTGCATAAATGTATTTTTATTCTATAGTAGATAAGGAAACTAAATCTTGGTTCTTGCTAAGCCAGGAGGCCAAGTTGCCTCCCAAGAGGGTGTGTGCACCAAGATGGTGTGCAAAAAAGTGGACATGCACCAAATTTTTTTTGAAAAAAATAGCAACCACGTTCGTGGTTTTAAAATTAAAAAAAAACCCGTACGCAGTTAGGTTCGTTGTACCTGAGCCCAAAGGAACAAAACTGCGTATGCGGTCCTTTAAGAAATAAGACTGCATATGCGGTCCTTTAGGAGATAAGACCACGTATGTGGTTATAATTCCTAAAGGACCGCGTATGCAGTCCCTATCAATATTTTTTTGTTTTTGACTATTGACTGTATTATTTCCTTCCACAGTCAAGAGTGAGTTCAAAGGGTTTTTTTTGTTGCAAAGCATGCACAGGTTCCATTTTTTTACACCCAGACGCCATGGAAAGAGGTTGGTTACACTCTTTTTTTTTTTTTGCACATTTGATAAATTTTATTTACGTTTTCAATTTAAATTTGTTGATTTTAATTAGTTTTTTTTTTTGTTACCAATATCAGATTCTGAAAATCCAAAGCAACAACATTATGCACCTCAAAACCCACAGCAAAACCCACAACAAAACCCATAGCAAAACCCTCAAGATACACCTCCAAATCCTACTTTAGACTATACAGCAGCTACACAAGAGGATTTGCTTAATCAGTGAGGGAAAAACATTGCTAAAATAACCAAACTAATTAATAGATTGAAAACTTTTGAGCTTGACCATCATTTATCCCTTGCTACTAGCGTAGAAACATTGGCTAGTGGTGCCACTGCAGTTTCGAGTCAGATTACAAAATGGGGAAACTATAAGGATAGATGTCGAACTTATTATGTTGATGGGTTATCATATGATGTAGTAAAAAATAAAAAAATAAGTACAACACAAATATGTGCTCTTTTTGTTGATCCTAGAACTAGTGAGTCCTTACCTCTTAATGCAAAGAGGTTTCCCATACATTGGTGTACCAGTGTGCAAATAAAGAATCTTTGTTGGAATAGGTGGTGGATGGTCTTTGACGAACCACCTTGTAATAATTTTGAGGTTCCATTATATTTTTTCAGGAAAGTATATTGTGAGTTTTTCCTCAATGAGCAACCTAATTATTTTGATATGAGAGAGTTCCATGGTAGAAGTGGTGGCTCTGCCCAAGATAGACCTGGAGCCCATAGGGTATTAGATCCACAGAGTCATCACCCCCTAGCACCGAAACCCAAGGTGCATGCGACGGTCCCGGTAGCCCTGAAAGAGTCGATGGAGCTACAGACTCATCGGGTGGCCATGACATTGACTAATGTGATCATCTAGCATGGCACACAGTTAGCACACCCTCTTGGTTTGGATGATGATCCATTAGCTAAGGCAGCTGGCACTGGTTAGCCCATTGAGCATGTGTGTCCCACTTGCTCAAGCATATGCATAGGGATGGATGTTGAGTCCAGTGCAAATGGTTCCATGTCCCATTTGTGCATGATTTGTAGGAGAAGATGTCAGACCCGCATGACTGAGGATGTGGCGCTGATGGATATGGTGTTTGCTAGTCAATCGCAGACACATGTGTGTTGATTTGAATTCATAACATTTTATTTATCAGTCACTTAAAGTTTATAATTGTAAATAAATTTTCATTTATAGATCAATTTAAATTGATAAAAACAATATTATTTCAGGATGCAGCAGTGGGTTTTAATACACCATCTTATATTCCTCCTGCAATTATTACAGCTGCAACTTCAATGCTTGAGGTATAAATTTTGTAACATTTTAAAATATAATAGTACTTGGAATTAAAAAAAAAATAAAAAAATATACCAACTCTCTTTAATGCTTGACAATTTTTTGTTTTGTAGGCGTTGACAGGGGACCAAATGTTCAACATTGATGATGTCATGCTCTCACCGATCAATTTTGGCCTACAAAGCTATGCAGTATCATATTTTGTACACCTTATTTTATGTATTCTTTTGATGGAATATGAGAGTCATTTAATTTTAGATTTGTTAAATTATGTTTAATATTATCTACTAATATCTCTCGTGTTAATTTGTTTGTTTTAGGGTACCCCCTCCATGTCTAGGCCTCCTCCTCAGTGAAATAAATCCTTGACAATGCCTAAAAGTGGGAAGAAGGTAATTGAATACATTTTTAATTGTACAATTGTTTGAAAAGGTTGAAATTGTCTTAGTTGGAATTTGTAGATTGATAAGTGTTTTTTGTCTGTTTTATATACAATGGCCATTGGGCTTTGTAGATTTGTTGAATGCACCTGATATGCCTGAGGATCGAGAGAGGGAAGAGGTATGTATCTCTACTTTATTTTCTTGATTTGATGATTATATGAATGGGTACATGTGAACTTGTGATAAATTATAATATTATCATTTTTCATATAGGAATATCCATAGCCACTTCATGAATGGCGAGCCCTCCTCCGTGTACTGGAGAAGCATCTCAGGCTCCGGTACACTTTTGTTTTATATATTGCATTAATTGTATTTAACTTACAATACTTATCATTATATTAATTATATTTAATCTTTAATCATTTTTTCGTATAGGTAATAGCCACAACTGCTCCATCAATTGTGAGCACTCCTCAAACTACTAGAGAAGCATTTGAGGCTCCAATACACTTTTGTTCTCTATATTGTAGATTTTTAGTGTTTTTGATCTATATATGTTAGTACATTGTATTAATTGTATTTAACCTACAATAGGCCCATTCGTGGTTCAGCCATAACTTGGATCCTTTGAAGTTTGTGTTCAAGAAAACTCTTAAGACTGACAAGGAGAAGACAAAGAAGACAGTAGATCCTAGATCAACAGATGAGGTAATCTTCACTTCAATAGCAAAAAATTATGGTTAAATGCATAGTTATGTTGATAATTATGAACTATTTTCTACAAAAGGATTCTAACTTGGCTTTTGAATTGTGGTTGTACAACCATCTATAGAGCCATGTACTGCATCAAAGAGGCTCGATTTTGATGACCACCACAAGTAAAGGATCATATAGTGTTAGTTGTGGTCATTGAATGACCAATACATGTAGATATATTCTACATTTTTATTGTATATTGATTTGGACATGGCATATGCCACATTTTTGTAAAACTTGTATTGACTTGGCATATATGCCTTTTTTGATATATATAAATATTGATATTCGATCCAATAAATGTGTATTGTGTTCACTATTGTGCATTTCATTGATATTGATAGGCATATTTGATACATATAGAATTTGTTCATTGTGTTGATTATTGTGCATTCTAATATATATAAATGATTATTTATATTTGATACACTTAATTTTTGCTCAAAGTATTCGATGTATTTGGTGGCTGCCCTTTTATAAAGTTAAATGAATATTTTCTTATGTAATCAACAATATGAATATAAACAACAAAAATATCTGATATAAAGAATTGCAATTATGGAATATGATTTGATAAGCTTTCTAAAATATTCAATTAACCCTACAAAACTCCTTGTCTCAATCAAAATGAAATTAAATAGTAATGGTCATATTTTATCTGTGGTAATGATTAATGGATGCTTTTGATTCCTTTCGTCAAATTTTGGATTTTGTCTTGTTTTCCATTTGTTTAATCTAAATAAGGTGATTTGGGACCATTAATGATCATTTGAAGTCATCTGTGAAAGTTTGGGGTCATTTGGATAAAAGATGTAAAAGTTGCTCAGTTGTTGTCAAAGTTATCAATATTGTCAAAGTTTCATCATTGGCCCAAACCAACATCACGAGCATGTCCAAGTGGGTAGGTTTACACTAGGCATGCTCCTTTTGTGCCTCCCAATGCATCAGAATGTTGAGAGCCATACCCTACCAGTGCGATCTCTTAAGTGCCCTAAGTCCAAAAAACTATCAAACTTTGACGGACAAATTCTCACTATCTAGGATGCATATGATTGATCTGTTTAAACTTATAGGGTCATGTGAGGCTCATCTACAATGATCTATCTTGGTTTCTGATGACTTAGAGTCATTTTCAAATGGTAGCATTTTTTCACCTGCTGCAAAAATCCTCAGTGGCATGCAATGCAAAGTTGCAAGATAGGCTATATTTGATTTTGTTTGTCGTGGGCACAAACCAACATCACGAGTGTGTCTGGGTGGGCAGGTTTATGCTAGGAATTCTCTTGTTGCTCCTCCTAATGCATTGTAACATTGAGAGCCATACCTTACTGACGCGATCTCTCAAGTGCTCTAAGTCCAAAAAAATGTCAAACTTTGATGGACAGTTTCTCGCAATCCAGGACACATATGATCAATCCATTTGAACCTATAGGGTCACATGAGGCTTATCTAAAATTACCTATATTGATTTTTGATGACTTAGAGCCATTTTCAAATGGTAGTATTTTTTCACTTGCTGCAAAAAATGTCAGTGGAATGCAATGCAAAGTTGCAAGATAGGCTAGATTTGATTCCATTCATCATGGGCACAAACCAACATCACAAGCACATCTGGGTGGGTAGGTTTATGTTAGGAATGCTCCTATTGTGCCTTCCAATGTGTCAAAATGTCAAGAGCCATACCCTATTGGCGTGATCTCTCAAGTGCCCTAAGTCCAAAAAATTGTCAAACTTTGATGGATAATTTCTCGCAATCTAGGACACATATGATTGATCTGTTTGAACCTATAGGGTCACGTGAGGCTCTTCTACAATGACCTATCTCGGTTTCTGATGACTCAGAGCCATTTTCAAATGGTAGCATTTTTTCACCTGCTGTAAAAACTGTCAGTGGTATGCAATGCAAAGTTGCAAGATAGGGTAGATTTGATTCCATTCATCATGGGCACAAACCAAAATCATGAGTGCATCTGGGTGGGCTATTTTTCAAAAAAAAATTGTCATATTCTTTTAACCATTCTCCTACAAGTTTGTTGACTCATTTTATCGGGCATTGGCTTCAAAATATTCTCATCGATGTCAATCAGATACTTTGGTTTCCTATGAATGATTCTAGGTGGTGTTAACATCGATGCATAGTGTGCATTAGGTAAATTCATCGCATCAAATAGATTCGATGTATGTTCATCATTGTGTACATTAGGTACATTCATTGCATTACGTTCATACGGTAAATCAAATATTGTTGGTGCATCTTCATCATTTGTTTGATTATTCAATGTTATCTCTTCTTCAATTGCATTATGTTTCTTTAGTAAATCAAATTGTGATGTTGAGGATGACGTACCTTCTTGTCCGATTGTTCTTATGTCATGTAATTTCTTCATACACTGCCTTTGTCTTTCCTTTTCATCCTCTCATTGTTCCACCATTCCTCGCTTGTTCTTTCCCATCGTTAATATTGGTTGTCCTAAATAGAATCATTTTACATATATATGTAAACAAAAGTTCTTAAACAATCAAATAACCATAAAATTGAGCATTATCATTATTTTTTTAAATCAAAACTATTAAACAATCACAATAACATTGACCAAACTAATAAGAACAACAATTCAATCATTTGAAATCATGCAAAAAACAAATTTCACTTACTTCTTTCTACATATAAAACTATCACAGAAGTGTAGTAGCAGTTTCAGTGGGGCCTTCAACGACCTCAAAAACTTCTATTGAGGTCATTGAGGTTGTTGGGAAACTAAAAGTATGTCCAAGAACCGTATACACAGTATGTTAAGTAACCCCGTGAGTGCTTTTAGTACCTAAAAATGCTCAACAGGCCAACATTCATATTCCAAATACCCCATATGCATTATTCATAGTAAATAAAATGTGAAGGAAAAGGGAGGGAGGGAGAGGGAGAGGGAGAGGGAGAGGGAGAGGGAGATGGAGAGAAAGGGGGAGAGGGAGAGACAGGGAGAGGGAGAGGGATGGAGAGAGAGAGAAAGGGGAGGGAGAGAGAGGGAGATAGAGGGAGAGGGAGAGAGAGAGAGGGGCAAGAGAGAGGATGGAGCGGGAGAGAGAGAGAGAGAGAGAGAGAGAGAGAGAGAGAGAGAGAGAGAGAGAGAGAGAGAGAGAGAGAGAGAGAGAGAGAGAGAGAGAGAGAGCGCTTAGATTAAGGACATTCCATTGTCTTTTCTTTAATAATGTATTGTCACGTGAACAGGTCAGATGTTTTTTGAGCCATGTTTGAAGGGGATTTGATGGTTGAAAAGAAAGGAGTGATTGTGATAAAGGAGGTGCCCGAGATAAGATTATTATGTTCCAAGTGGTATATAACAAGATGGGTAAACAAAATATAGTGATGAAAGAGGTGGGAGGAGAAAGTATTGTGTTTCAGGTTGAAGGTTTCATGGAGAACGAAATAGTAGAAGTGATAGTGGAGGAGGTAGGAGGAGAAAGCTTGAAAGTGTTTCTGAATTTTCTCTACACAAGAAAAGTGGGTCATAATGAAATTTTTGCCAATTATAAACAACTTGCGAGGCTTGCAAACAATTTTCAGATAAAGAAGTTGTTTACCAAGTTGAATTTGTGTATGGATGGGGTATGGAGGAAGGTAGAGAGGGGGAGCATGCTGGTTTGTTATTTTGTAAGCAGTATTGGTACTACTTTTTATATTGTAATAATGGTTCATCTTAACACCTTAGGACACCATATGACCCCTTAAGACATCATATGCTCCTAAAGGGTCATATGGTGTGCTAAGGGGTCACATGATGTCATTAGGTGTTATGTGGGGTCCTAAGGGAGATAAAGTGGGTAGGGAGAGAGAAAGAGTGGGAGGGAGAGAAGAAGAGAGAGAGAGAGAGAGAGAGAGAGAGAGAGAGAGAGAGAGAGAGAGAGAGAGAGAGATGGGGTATGGGGGAAGGGAGAAAGGGGGAGCATGTTGGTTTGTTATTCTTGTAAGTAGTATTGGTATTGCTTTTTATATTGTAATAATGGTTCATCTTTCCACCTTACGACACCATAATGCCATCTTGACATCTTGACCCCTTAGGACATCATATGATCCTAAAGGGTCATGTGGTGTTATGTGGGTTCCTAAGAGAGAGAGAGAGAGAGAGAGAGAGAGAGAGAGAGAGAGAGAGAGAGAGAGAGAGAGAGAGAGAGAGAGAGACCCCTTAGGAAACCACATGACCCCTTAGAGCACCACATTAGGGTTATATTGTGTCGTTAGGGGTCATGATGTGTCCTATGACCCCTTAGGACACCATATGGTGTTGTTATGGGTTGTATGGTGTCTATAGGGGTCATGTTGTGTCCTATGACCCCTTAGGACACCATATGGTGTCATTATGGGTCGTATGGTGTCTTTAGGGGTCATATCGTATCTTGTGACCCCTTAGGACACCATATGACCCCTTAGGAGTTCTTAGGAGTCATATTGTGTCCTATGACCCCTTACAACACCATAAGGTGTCATTATAAATCAAATCTTCATATGTCAATGTCTGAACCTAAGAATACTCAAATAGAAGCAACTGTCACAAAGAAAGATAACTTGTGGAGCATGAAATCATGAACCATCTACAATGAAGATACACAAGACCATTCCAAACAATCTCCCAAAATATCAGCTCAAGATCTGATTACACCAGAATATACCGAAGGAAATTCTGAACTCTACAAAGCACTGATCAGAAAAACAAACTGCAAAACCAAATCATATGATATGATCAATTAAGTTTTCTAAATCACCAAAACCAATAAAAAAGAATATAATGATACTAGAGATACTCCATACACCAAACCATGATCACAATAAACCAATCTGCAATCACTGGAGTAGGAATATGTTGACATCCATTACAACAACATATCCTAGCAAAAGCAATGTTCAACAAATCTATCATTATCCATCAAAACATGATAAGTATCCATCCATCAAACAAGATCAAAATTCATCATGGTTTCTTGGAACAAATAATAAATGCATAGAAAATTTTTGTGATGTTTTAGAGTTCAATGGATTAGATTGTTACAAGGATGATTTATAGTTCTAAAAATAAAAATTTATAAGAGTAAATTCTTGCAAGAAATATTAGACCAATGTAAAAGTTTAGTGACATTAATATGATAAGAAGTATCATGTTAAAAATTATCAATGAGATTTAGTATTTATAGACTATTCATTAAAATATAATAATACTAGATATGATTTTTACATATTTGGATTGTATTGCTTTGATGTATCAAGATGATGTATATTTTAGGGGAGAGATATTTTTACATGTTTGGATTACATCGATTTTATGTATCACTATGATACATATTTTAGGAGGGGAGTATGTTATGAACCATTCCTATATAAATTATAAAACCGACAATTAATCTTCTAAATAATTATAGAAGTATTTATTATTTAATTAATCAGATCAAAATAATTATTTATATAATAAGTAAAAATACTAACAAATTAATTAATAAATTAAATAATAAATTCAAATAATGATAATTGATAAAAAAATATTTTTAAAATTAATTCAAATATCTTAAGATTATTATAATCAATCAAAAGAAAATAAATAAAACAAAATATAATAGAGTATAGTGCAAAATAAATAGTGGCTGAAAATTTTCTTAAATAAATAAATTAGTTTAAAAAATGTAAAAAAAAATTAATAACTAAATAATTAAAAGAAAGATAAATAAAAGGGAAAACAAAGAAAAAAAGCAATGAATCGATTAGAAAATGTATGTTTGATTGAAGTCATGTAATTTTCATAGTCCATAATGTTAGTTTTTTCATTTATGGTTTGCACTTTGTGGTGATGAAAAATATCAGTGTAAATAAAAAAAAGAGTAAAACTAATTTATGTTTGAGTTTGAAAATTCAAATATATTTATGAGTGGTTGAAAAATTAAAAATTATTTTTACTAGAAAATTTTGATGCATTAAACATAAATAATTTAGTAGAAATTAAATAAAATATTTTGCCTAATAGTGGTTGAAAATTTTCTAAAAAAAATTAATTAGGTGTAAAAGAACAAAATTGTGTCACGTTTTAGGTCAACTTATCAACACAAGTGAATTTAAGTAATTCCAACTAAAAATTAATTTTAGTCAAACATATGGTCTATAAAGATTCATTGTAGCTATCTTATAAATGGATCACAACTTTTCCTATTGGAATTGTCTACTACATGTATATTTTATACCACTTTGGGTTTACATACCAAAAAATACTTCTTCTTTTTCTCAATGTTTCAACAACTCCTACTCTTACAAATAATATTTTTTCTGAAATGTAAAAATATCCTTTTATAGATCTTTTGAAAAATATTTACCTTTTAATATTTTAATTAGTTTTTAATATTTAATATTTTATTTTAATTAAAATTAGGTGATCAACACTAAAATATAAGGTCGATTATCTTGTAAAGGAAAAATACTAAAATTTATTTAAATTTTTTGAAAAAAATAAATGCACTAGAGAAAAGAGTCTATGTCAAGATGATATAATTATTTTCTAATTTGGATGAACAATTAAGAAAAAAAGTAATGCCAAATGGAAAGAGTTATATTTGAGTACACACAACTTTTTAAATTTATTGAAAAATATATATTCATAAAAAATAGTTAAAAATTACACTAAAGTTTCAAGTTATCAATATACACAAAAAAAATTAAGAAAAAATAGAAAAATTTACTATATAAAGTGTGATGCCTCATGTAACTTCAATTTCAACATTTTATCAGCAACTAAATTTTAGTGTTTACTTTATAAGAAAGTATATTCAAATAATTTTTTAATTGTTTTATAGAATTACAAACATAAAATACACAAAAAAATACATTTAATTAGTTTACATCATTTCAAAATTCAAAACAAATATTTCATTTTCTATTGATTCAATTTAAAAAGTTGAATCAACATTAGCCATTTCCTTTATAAAAGTGTGACACGACTTTGTCACACTTAAAAAAAAAATTAATAATAAAATAATTAAAAAAAACATTAAAAGGAAAGATTATATATACAAAGGTGAAAACAAAGAAACAAACCACAATGAATACATTAGAAAATTTGAGTTTTAAAATTCAAATATATTTTTCTTTCAATAAAATTTAAATTAATAATCTAAATTGATGTAAAATTTTATTAAACTTTTTAATAAACTATAATAAAAAATTTAATAGTTTGACTAAAAATTTAAAATTATTTTTAATAGAAAATTTAAGCTATGATTTAAAATTTCAATATTTAATATTAAATTATTTTTAATATTTAATCTCACTACACACCTCTCTTTATCCCCCTCTATCTATCTCACCCCTCTCCCTTGCCATCGAGGTCTCTCACCTTTCTTTTCTCCTTTAGGCCTCATCTATCTATTTATCCCCTCTCTAGTTCTCTCCCTCCCTCTCCACTTCTTTCTCCCTCCCACCTTACCCCTATCCCTCTATGAAATCTCCTCTTCTCTATCTCCCCTCCCCTCTCTAACTCCTCCTTCCCCAGATCTCTCAATTCCTCCTTATCTACCTCTCCCTCCTTCCCCTCTTACTTTTGTTTCTTTGTTCTTTTGTCTCTCCTCTTGTCCCTCCCTCTCCTCTCTAAGTCTCTCCCTCCCTTTTTTCTACTCTCCCTCTCTATCACCCCCCCTCTCCTTACCCCCATCTCTCTGTCCCTTATGTTTGGTGTGGAGCTTGATCAGTCTCCAAGTGGGAGATCGTTAATATGTGGCAAAGGATCATGCAATTACTGTACACATAATGTATCATCACTAGCGTTTAGAAAAAACAAAACCGACATTTAAAAAAAAATTATCATTTTTTAGGAAAAAAAACTGACATTAAAAAAATCCTAAAAAGACCGACTTTGTATGTTGCCCTAAAACTTGCATGTTATAACCACCTGAAATGTAAAAAGGAATTGTAATGGTGTTATACTGATTTAATTGATAATAAGAAAATATTGGATGATTGTGTTCTATGGATGTAGCCCATCTTGGGTGAACCACATTAAATCTCTGTGTTATTTGTGTTGTGTATTTTTCTTCATCTTTTGTGTTTATATCTGCATATAATTGTTAATTCGTATTTTCTTTGGATTTGCCTAAAACCTAACACCTTCCCCACTAACTCTTATTCTCTCTCTCTCTCTCTCTATTGTTTGGGTCATAACTGTTAGAATATATTTAGCTGTTAGTTGCTTTTTTACAAAGTTAGTTATGCTTTTTTTCTTAAGTTCACTTAGGAGTTCTTTTTAGTTGTGCACCTAGTTTGGCTTTTATGCATCCAGTTTAGCTAGAGTTGAAATTTATTTAGCTCCTCATGCTTGCACTTTAGATCTCCTAAATTTAGCTCCATGATTTTGTTATAAGCACCTCATTGTACAATTGTAACTCATGTTCTATATTCTTTTCTTTTGAGTAATATAGCATTCATTGTAAAATTCTCAGTCATGAGAGCAACTTTGTTTTCAATACATAATATCAGCAAGTATAAGAGTATCAAATCCAATTCAAATAGCCATTGAAGATAAAATTCAAACTATCATATAACCATATAAGAAAAACAATGAAATGCAAGATTATTAGTTTAGATACTCAGCCAAGAAGATTGTGAAAGTTATGTTGATCATCCTGATTGTAAGGGGTTCCCTTTGCATCTTCATGTGGTGCAAAAATCCCAACCATGTGAAGCGCTACCCTGTCCACCCCATCTAAGTGGACAGGTAAGTGCACCAAGATGGTGGACAAAAAGTGGCCACATGCAACAACAAAAAAACAAAATTTTTCACAATCTATGCATGTTCTGTAAATTCACAAACATGCTAGGCTTGGTAACACCAAGCCTAGCCAAAAACAATTAAAAATACAAAAAGTTAAATGTAATGTTATTTTTTTGAAACCCACAGGTTTTGGCCATTTTCAATGCCAAAACCCATGGAATAAAAGCATAAGGAAGGAAAAAAAAGACAGAACCCGCATAGGTTTAGTATCATTTTGGAATTTTTTAGCATTAAGAGTAATTTTCAACAATGACACCCCATCGAACAGGTAAGATTTTATTGATTTGATTATTTTTGTTTTTATTTTAATTAAAGTAGGGTTTTTTAATTGATTTAAGTTTTTTTTTTATTAATTTGATCTCAGATTCTACAAGCAATCCCTAAAAATGAAATACACAACAAAGATCTAATCCTGCACAAGCAACACTAGCAAATCCTATAAACATTGCACATGAGCAACAAGAAAACCCTCAAGACATTGCTCCACAACCACAAAATCCTCAAAATACTGCTCCTCAACAACCACCACCACCCCTAAACCCTCCACGTCCTCCATTAGATTGCATAGATGCCACACAAGAGGATCTCATCAATCACCTTACACAAAATAGTGCCCAAATTTCTATATTGGTGAATAGGTTGAGGTCCTCTTGTCTTGATCACCATTCAACCCTCACCACAACACTAGAAACAATGACCAATAGTGCAAATGAGGTATCTAGGGAGGTTACAAAATGGGGTTCATGGAGGGATAGATGTTGAACATTTTATGCGGATGGGTTGTCATATGATCAAGTAAAAAAAAGGGGCATACTTAAAGCTGACATATGTGCTTTTTTCATCGATCCTATTACTAGTAACAACCTAGAACTAAATACGACTCAATTTCCTATACATTGGTGTTTTCATGCTAGGCTGAAAGAAGATTTTTGGGATAGGTGGTCTATGGTCTTTGACCAACCACCTTGTAATAACTGGGAGGTGCCTCTATAATTTTTGAGAAAGTTGTATTGTGAGTTTATACTTAGCGAGAAGTTGAATTACTTAGACATCCGACAATTTCAGGGACGAGGGAGAGGCTTTGTGTAGGATAGACCTGGAGCCCATAGGGTGGTACAAGCACATCATAGGAGGTGTACAACTCCTAAACCCATGGTTCATGTCACCATCCCTATATCCTTGAAGGAGTCTATGGAGTTACAGACTCTTCAGGTAGTTGCATCATTGACTAATGTCATTGTTCAACATGGCACATAGTTGGTCGAAGCAGAGGATGTACCAGCACCTATGACACATCCTTCATCAATGGCACCTCCTTCATCAGTGTCACCTCATGCATCATTTGGCATAGGCCATCCCATTCAACATATGTGTGCCACTTGCCAGGGTGTATGTTTGGGTGGACACTGACGCGAATGAGTATGGTTTGACATCTCATTCGTGTACATATTGCGGGAGTATATTCCATGCTTCCACTACAGTGGATGTGGCCCTCACCGATGACCTGATAAGTATGTTGTTCCCTCACGATCAGACACAGGTGCGTTTAATTTTGTTTATGACATGTTATCAATTAAGTGACTAAATATTATAAAAATAAATGAATTTTTATTTTTAGAACAATTTAAAGTGACATAAATAAAATGCATTACAGGGTGCAGTAGGTGGTGGGAGTGCACCACATACTTTTTAGTTGACTCCACTGTCATGAGTAGTTTCACCACCGGAGGTAAAGATTTGTACATTTGTTAAAAGTATAATAATACATTAGTTTTAAAATATCTTTTGTTAATATATGTATATCATTACTTGGTGTTTTATAGGGCTTATCAAGGGCTGAGATGTCCCAACTTGATGATATCATGCTTTCGGCCATTGACTTTGGCCTAGATAGCTATGCAGTACCATTTAGATTTATATATTTTTAACTTAGGTGATATATTAAATACATGCTCTTTTCCCTTATGTTAATTTTTTTGTGTTAGTTTACCCCACCTACCTCAAGGACATCTCATGTGTGAAAGCAATCCTCTAGCGCTCCGAGATATAAAAAAATATCCTCTCAGACACCCAAATGACAGAAGGTAATCCAGTACAATTTAAATTCATTTGTTGAAATTTATTATGATTAAACATGTATATGTAGATATTGATAAATGCACTTAATTTATTTGTTCTATATATAGAAACAAATGGGGTTTACAGAATTAATGAATGCATCTGACATCGATGAGGTTTAGCAGAGGGAAGAGGTGATATATTTATATTCACTTTGGATTGCATTCTTGCTTGTTCAAAATAACTAAATCCTTTTATGTCTATATTATATGTTATCATTTTTCATACGAGAAATGGTAATAGCTGCATCAGATTCGACTATGCCTCCTAAGGTTACAAAAAGCTATATGAGGCTCTGGTGTGCATTTGTTCTACATATGCTAAAATTATTTGTTCTATCTAGTTTGTCAACAACTTTGAGTTATTAACTTGTATTAATTATCTTTAACCTATTACAGCCCCCTTCCAAACTTCCTACTGATGTTCTACCATTCCATTTCATTAGAAGTCCTAAACATATAATATGGGGTCCAAAACGACAAAGAGAAAAGGTATGTCTATCTTAGATAAACTCCTTTTCACTAAGTGCACAACAGAGTTGAAACCCTCTTGTGAACTCCTTTTGGATCAGTTACCATGGATATAGGAAATGATCGTAACTAATTCATCTGTGACTTTGCCTCCTATGACCATAGCACATCCATCCAAGGATCTAGTATGCTTTAGTGTTTTAGTCTATTCATTTTTAGTTATTTTGTGTTATTTGACATATATGTTATTAACTTGTATTAATGTAGTTTTACCAGTTACATCCCCCTTCAGGACTTCCGACGAATCCTCGGCCTCACCCAATCGTAGAAGACAGGCAATCAACATTTAAACTTCAAACAATTTAGAGTTCAGTATTTAGTTATTTTGATGTTATATTGAGAAAATATATCTGATTCGATATTTGAATTGTCCTTGTAGAGCCACCTAAAGAGCCACATAGTGCTTTGAAGAGGCTTGATTTTGATGATCCACCACAGTCATAGAAATCGATAAACAAATATAGTTGTAGTTGTGGTCATTGAAGGACCAATTTTTTAATATATTCAACATTTGTATATGTATATATCGACTTTGATAGACATGGAACATGCCACATTTTTGTAACTATTATTTATTTGGCATCTATGCCATTTTATGATATGTAGACGATTATTGTTCATTTTGATATATATGAAACTTTATATTTGATCAATTTTGATATATATGAAACTTGATATTCTTGAAACATAGTTATTTGCAATTGAAATATGATCAAACTTGTTCATTGTGTATATGTCTTGAAATTTGATCCAATTTGTTCATTACATGTAACTCATATGGTGTATACTTTTAAACTAGGTTGCTCATATTGTGTATACCCACGTACTCAAGTACCGACACCGGTAAGGCTCATATTGTGTATACTTTTAAACTAGTTGCTCATATTGTGTATACACATATACACATACCCAAGTACTGACACCGGTATTGTGGCACTTATGGATGAGTTGTTCGAACCTACGGGGTCGTGTAGTTTCTGCCAAAAAAAGCCTCTCTCGATTTCAAACAAATCAATTCCATTTTCTTGTGTGAGATTTTTTCTGTCGCATCAAAAACTATCAATGAAAGGTGGCAACATAGTGCATCTTTTGTTCTGCTCATCGTGGGAATGAACCATCAGCACAAGTGCATTTGGGTGGTCGGGTTTACGCTAGGTGTGCCTTTTTTTTTCTCCCCAAGACGTCTTATCATTTTGTTCCACCTCGTAGCGATGCTTTCCCTTGAGCGCTCTAAGTGGAAAAAATGGTCAAACTTGTACATGGAATAACTTGGATACTATGGCACTTATGGATGAGTTTCTTGAACCTACAAGATCATGTAGTTGCTTCCTAAAAAATCCACTCTCAGTTTTGGACAAATCGATTCCGTTTTCTTGTGGTGAGATTTTTTTTGTTGCATCAAAAACCATCAAAAATTGTTAGTGAAAGGTGGCAACATAGTGCATCTTTCATTCTACTCGTCGTGGGAATGAACCATCAGTGTGAACATGTCTAAGTGGCTGGGTTTACGCTAGGTGTGCCTTGTTTCTCTCCCCAAGACATCTGATTGTTTCTAGCCACCTCATAGCGATGCTTTCTCTTGAGCGCTCAAAGTGGAAAAACCGGTCAAAATTTGACGTCATGTAACTTGATGACCATGGCATGTATGGATGAGCCATTCAAACCTACGAGGTCATGTATTCGATGCCTAAAAAATCCTCTCTTGGTTTCGTACAACTCGATTCTATTTTCTTGTGATGACAAAAGTCAAAGAGAAGGAAACACTTGCACACTTACTGAGTGGACTTGTATCCATATATGAAACCTTCAAAATCGGCTAGGATAAATACTAATAGTTGCTAGACAAGGTGATGCAGAGAATCCACACCCACACACAAGCCCTACACATTTTAGGAATCTACCTCACATTTTTGAGGTTTCACAATGATTAAACAATTTCCCTTATGAAGGTTTGCCATAATCTTTTAGAAAACTCCACACATATTGCTCTTGCCTATGAACTCAATCATACCTTTTAGACCAACTAGGATAGGTTTCTCTCCCTGACAAGGAAGAAACAACTAGAAAATGAAAGGAAAACCTCCATACACCCTCTCAACACTCCTACCAACCCTTAGTTACCAAACACCATGTACTCTGATCCAACCCTCAACATGTACAAAAGGTTACTGTTAAACAAGAACTTACTGGCCTCTTTGAAACACACTCACTCAAAGATAAATAAATTTTTCAATTGGAAATATTTTGTAGATCACTTTGGTGAGAATATATAAAGCTTGGGCATAAAGAACATATCAAAAAAAAAGAAAGATCCAACGGTTAAAATTTGAGATATTGACCCCGTATCAGGACTGTATTTTTTTTGTGACAGTCAAACCTTCCTGAGGCAAGTTTTAGTCACCTTCATGCCTCAAACCATATGAAAAAACTATCATAGAACCCTGAAAAAATAATGGAATGATAATTTACATAATATTACATATTTCCACCATTTGTTGTGGCTTGATCAACAAGGAAAAAAAAGATATAGCATTTTATTTGTCTCGGTTTGCCCTAGTTCAGGGTTTTGACAGTTTTGAGAGAACTTATTGTATCTTTCCCAAAACAACACCAAATGACATGAAACTTGAATAAAATGAAAGGTAATTTACTGTTATTAAACCCTCAAACCATTTTAATGAACCTTCAATGCATAGCAATGGTGAAAACTAACAAATTGCAAACTGAATGCGAGGAAAGTTCAGGAAAAACACAAAATGTGCAAGGAAACCACTTACTATTATTGCCAAAAACTTCAATCCTGATAATTACATAGTTTTGAGGAGTATTTTCACCATATTTATATAATTATAAGGATTCCCAACAAACCAACCAACTATAACCACCAAAAACCAACCTTTTTGCAAATGTTGTCAAGCAACTTTGAAAAGTTGCATTGAAAACATTTGTTGCTTTTTGACAACTTTTGGTTTATTGTACTTCTTAATCATTCAATACCCCAAATAGGTTAAATAACATGTTCTAACATTAAAAATGACACAAAATACTCCCTACAACCTTGATATTGCTAGTTTGACTTGTTTTGACCACTAGGCCCTATGTGAGCAATTTGACAATTTTCAGGACATATGACTCAACTGACTCAACCTTTACATTTTATTGGCACTATTGGCCTTATTAAATCATGTTGGGTCTAAACTGACCTTATTTGAACAAAATAAAATAAAATAAATCATGCCCCACATATGGGCCCTTGAAGGGATGAGGTACTCTTGCACCACAAGGATTACTCGAAAATTTTGAAATTGGTCAAGCTTTGGTAATGTAATCAGTATTTATTCATTCTTTTGTTCAGAACCAATTCTTTCAATTATTTCACTGGTCTTTGGAATTGATGACAAAGAGGGAGTGTATATATATGAAAAATATCTAAAAAATATCAAACAGAAAAAATGGGAAGGATATCCGAAGGAGTGTATTTATCAGGGGGAGAATGCTTCAGGTTGAATCGACAGAGAATCCATTTTTCACATGAGTGTTGCCATCAATTCCAAAGGGGGAGATTGTTGGCAATTGACACTCATTGGATTCATATGTTGTCATTGATGGCAACATGGCAACATGGAAACATGGTAAAATGGCATCAGATTCATAAGGAAGCATACACCAGCATATACCGACATTAGAAGGCATTCACCAGTATTGGAGTATCCAGGGTTACACTGGCACCGACATCGACATCGACATCGACATCGACACCAACATCGACACTGAAATCCAGCACTTTAGTGAAGCCGACATCATTCTTGGACCTGAAGGAAGTTTTATTTGCAAAATCATTTTGTAATTATTGTGTAAAGATGACATTGTATATCTTTTGTAATCTATTGTAATCCGACATAAGACATATTGTTTGTAAGCATATATAGGATAGTTTCTTAAGGTCATTTTTGCATGATAGTAAGGTATGATAGATTGTAATAAGGATATAGGAGATTGTGTAATGCTAAGGATATGTATGTGAATGTTATATCATGTAATGATCTGTAGTTAGTTTGGAAAGCATTCTTAGAGGATGAAAGATACCGATAGAAGTGTCCAGGGTTTATGAGCCAGTATAGAGCAAAGTTATAACCAGAACTCTTTTTGGCATAGTAGATGCATTTTGTGAGTTCATTATTACTGTTTTACTTCAGCAGAAGCTTGTAGTCAATGAGACTCTTTTGTGATGAGCAGTGTTCTCTAGGCAGTGTGCCTTCCTACATGTACAGGCCCCCATTTTATGTAATATCTTTCATATGGTCAGTGAACTGATATTGTAGGTCATAAATCCCACCATGGTTTTTCCTTTTTGAGGTTTTCCACGTATAAATTTTGTGTGTTATGGTGTTCATTTATGTGGATGGTTTTTTTGCTTCAATTTATATGTTTCTTCACTTACCAGTTTATATGTGAATGTTATAAAAGCATAAAATTCTATCTTACTGGTAGAACACTGATTCACCCCCCCCTCTCAGTGTTCTTGGATCCCAACAACACTGAATTGTAGTATTGTGACTAGACCTCATCTTGTGGTGCAAGCGTGTAGTTCTCTACAAAGTCAACAACCAAAAGTATACCACCAATAGGAAATGTATCCTTACATATTCAAAACTGGCCATCGAGCCATCTAGCATTTTGAGAGTGTTTAACATATTTAGGTACGATCTTGCCCTTAAATTATTTCATAAATGTATGAACACTAACTTTTTCAGTGATTAGATCACACCGTCTTCCAACCTTTCCATCCTTCAGTGGATACTCAACAGTTTTAAATCTTTTAACATCAACTAATTGTTGTCCAAAATCATTTGAAATATTTTCATGCAAACATTCATCCAACAATGCAAGATTGACACATATATCACATACACCGGAAACACAAGCATTGAAAAAAAAAATTTGCTCATTTGGTGGGTTGCAAAATAAACTTGATATAAACTCCTTTATAGTTTCAAGTGGTATATTTATACCACATTCTTTCAACATTCCATTACTATGCATGGTAACACATATATATTGAAATACATTATAATGGTAGCAAAATTGAACATGAGTTTTGTAACAACATGTGACTCTTTCCTTGTTAATTCGAACATACCAAGGTTTACACTTTTCAAAAGGCCTTTGACAAATGCTAATAGTCAACACCTTATCATCCAAATTTTTTTTGTACAATTCAGTTTGAGTCATCTCCAATAGGTTTTTGTTGGCAAATGCACAATCCAATGAGAAATTGTAGGTGATTGAAGGTATTGTCATTGATGGCAACCTTACAATCATATGGCATCGACACCGGTAGACTCTACACTGGCATACAGTTCACCGGCACCGAAAAGATTGATTACTGGCACCCTCGCCGATAAGATTTTGTTCATTGCAAATTGTAATTAATTGTAATATATTTTTGTAAGCTGACAAGGCATATGGTAATAAGGCTCATATATAAGTATGAGATCTTGTAGAACATTTGATATAAGGAATATGTAGATGGATATCATGTGTGAATATTCAGGCAGACTTTGAAGTTAAGTTTATGATTATTGCAAGAGCTTAAACCGATACTGGATCTAGCATAGCAGATGCTTTTTATAGCAGTGCATTATCTTGGATTTGTATAATCCATTTTTGTAAGTCAGTGAGACTTCTTTTGTATTTGAGCAGTGAGCTCTAGGCACTTGGCCTTCCTGCATGTGTAGGCCCCCATTTTTGTAAGTAATATTCACTTATTGGCTAGTGAGTGAATATTGTGGGTCACAAATCCCACTGAGGTTTTGCCCACACCAGGTTTCCTCGCCAAAAATATTATGTTATGGTGTGCTTTATTTGTTGTGTTTATTTCTCTTATTTACTGCATTAATTCTGGTTTACCAGTACACTGTTTTAGAATGCATTTCATTTAATAAGTTCAGAAAATCCATTAACCGGCAAGATATTGATTCACCCCCCCTCTCAGTATCTTTGGGAATCCTAACAATTGGTATCAAAGCCTGGTCCTCTATTTTTAAAAGCCTAACAGCTTGAGGAAGATTCAGACATTGGTAGAGATGGAAAACTTGAGTAAGCAATTGGAAACATCTCTTTCAGACTATGATACAGAAAAGTTGAAGAATATGAAACTTGAAGATGATCTAAAGGCTACACAAGAAATCATTCAAGGACTTCAAGAAAATCTCACTATTGCAAGGAACAAGAGGAGAACTTTCTGAGAAGATGTAGAGTAATGATGATGAGAAAGAAACTCTTAATGACCTTGTGAACAGACTGAGACAAGAAAATATTACAATGAAGAATGAGATGCAAGATATGACTATGAGATTTTGTAAAAACATTGAAGGTAGAAAGAAGAATGAAGATGAATTGGTTAGAAGACTAAATGATGCTGGAAATGAAAACACAAGACTCAGTCATGAAAATGATATGTTGAAGACAGATTTGATGCATACAAAAAATGACACAACTGAACTCATGAGACAGAAAGGAATCTTGGAAAATGAATTGGCTACTGCAAATCAACACAAAGAGAAATTCAAGAAAAGCTCAGAGGAACTTGACAACATGCTGAAGAATCAAAAACTTAATGGAGATACAAATGGCCTTGGCTTTGAAGTTGGTGAAAGCTCTGGTACTACAAACAATCATGATCATAGTAAACCGGTAAGATAACTTAATGCTTACAAATTCAATGGGAAATGCTTTAACTGTAATAAGTATGGTCATAGAGAAAATCAGTGTAGATCTAGAAACTATCAGAATAATAATGCACCCACTGGTCAATGTTCTAAATGCAACAAAATTGGTCATAACTCATAAAATTGTAGAATGAATGTAAGATGTTATGTTTGTGGAAGATTTGGACACTTATCTAATCAATACATAACACATATCGGCATAGGATATGAAAAAGCAATTTAGAAAAACAATGTGACTTGTTATGCTTGCAACAAAATTGAACATATTGCAAAATTTTGTAGAAGTAAGGCATCACCGACAAATAACAAAGGACACAGCTTGAAAGGTAAAGAGAAGGTTGATGAAGTAAAGCAATAATTTTCAAAATAATAGATTAGGAAGTCAGATCACAATGTAAATGAAGTTATTCCTTCACCGGTAGAACAGAGTATCACTCCATCGGCAGGAGGTTCTTCATCTAACTAAAGAAAAATCCTTTGGGGGTATGGCAACAAATTGAAAAACATGCCAATTTACCCTCAGTTGATGGTGAGAAGTTGGATTACTTCTTTACCAGGAGATGTGTTAAGTTTCACTTAACCAGCAGGTATTAAATGTGGTAGTTGAAGGAAATAACATTATAAAGAAAGTGTTTTGGCTCTTTTTTTCATTCACTAAGCATTCAAATTCCTGAGAGCATGAAAATCCTGAGTGAAGGCATCCACAACGAGAAGTGAAGCAAATCATCCAAGCAATCATACCTAAAGGCAGATTAAGGCATTTATAACAATGGCTTCCTCCTCTGCACCTGAATTCATTGCAAATCCTACTGTGATTGAAGTTATTAAGCGCCCTAGACCCATGTTCAAGATTATTCCTGAAATTGTGAAGAAATATGATACCCTGGGAGGATTTTCAAAAATACCTAAGGGAGTAGTTTATGCAAAAGATCCTAGAATGTATATAAATTGTCATATTGAGGAATTAGGAGTTGAAGAAATAATGAACATGTATAGGACTGTAATTTATGATGAAAATGGAAATGTTAAACTGGAACATAAGATAGTGGAAACCCTAGGTTTTGTGGACATTCTCAATATTCTTGATTTCCCTAAGGATGTTATAAGGATTGTGCTAAGCAGAGTACATGGGGAGTTCTTTTGGTTGGATTCCATCCATAAGATTACCAAAGAGGTAGTTAGGGTAGTAATAGGCTTACCTTCCACCGGTAGCAGGCCTAATAAAACTAGAAAGGTCTCAAATGACACTGTGACAACCCTAACCGGTGCAACATTTGACAAGAGATCCCTGAGAGTCAATGATGTAAAAGATATCAATGTTAGATTTGTTAGCATGCTTCTTGGATACAAGGCTACACATGCCAACGAACTAAATTATGTTTCTAGCTCGTGTATCAAAAGTGCATATGACATGGTGAATAACAATGCAAGGATTGATGTATGTGAGTGGCTAAAAGATGAACTGATAGACAACCTAAAGAAAATCAAAGGTGATAAGAAAGGGACTTTCAGATTTGGCAACCTGCTTGTGTGTTTAATGTTGTACATTACCAAGGAAGTACTCGGTATTGGAAGGAAAGACTTTGGTTTTGATATACCGATAGGAAAACTACTTCTAGACATACCAAACAACATGGGATATGATAGGGAGAAAAACATAAATGAACATTTTCAATCTTTGAAAACTAGGATGAAGACTAGAGTAAGGCTATCTCAATCTATTGTTGATAAATATAAAAAGGAGCTATGCTTTGTGATCAAGAAAGATGAAATCTGGATGAAGGTAGTTGTCCCTAGGACTGTTTGGGTCACAGAGATGGGATATGAGGCAGATGAGAACATAGTTAAAACCTATGCAAAAGCCCTCCTAGAAGCCCCTAAAGAACCAATTGAAAAAGTGTTTGGCAATGCTGAAACCATTGAAAGAAAAATCCAATCAGAGAAAAGGATTAAGAAAACTGAACAGATAGTCAGGAAAGGAACAAGGCAGGCCAAAGAAATCAAAGAGGATGTATTGAACAAAACTGGTATTAAGGAGAGTGAACTGGAAGGACTACAATTGAAAGCACATATTTTACTGGTTGCTACCTCCTCTGATAGTGATATACCGGTTGAATTTAAAAGGGTAGAGATAAAAAGAAAACCCTCACCGGTACCCTCACCTACACCCAGAAGGACAAGATAGAAACAACAGGCAGTCAGGCCTCTGGCTAAGAAATTGACACCAAAGAAAAGAAAAGAAAAACAGGCTATCCCTCCACTAGACAAACTTCTGAATGAGATAATTGAGGATGGGAAATTGTCAAACATTAGCAAATTGTACAAAACTTTCAGCGATGATGAAAAAGAGAGCATAGAAAATAGTGTTATCTTACACTTAGATATCTATAAGAAATTTTTGATGGAAATTGTAGATGATATACCAAATGACTTGTACAGAAGGCTAGAAGCTAGAAGGGTAGCTATTGTAGAATTAGATAAAAAGATAAAAATAGAAAAACTACTTGCAGTTCACCCAGTGAACTCAATAGAAGAAATTGATGAGCTAATCAGTGAGGCCAACCAGACAGTATTTACAACCAGTCACCAGCATGTAGCATTAATGGCATGAAGAGTTAATGAGATATCAAAAGAAACTGCAGATAAATGGGATATATTTTTTGTTGAGAAAGAAAAATAAGAAGAGCTTAAGAGACCAAAGACTATCAGAGTCTACCAAAAGGATAAGGATAAAGGGAAAGGTAAGGTAGGTGGACCTCCAAGCCTAAAGATAACTAATAACTTGCCCCCATCTCCTTCTAATACTCCAATGGTACAAACTGTTGACACACCACCAACAACATAGAGTATGGAAACACCACATGAGGACACAAATCTTGATTTTGAGGTATTATACACAATTAACATTGACACCCATGAAGTCAATATTGTGGCAGATAAGGAATCCACTGAGAAAAGAGATTTGGCAACAAAGCCACTAGCAAAAAACATCACTGTTGGAAACATTAAAATTGGGACAGAACAACAAACTGAAAAATCAAATGATCCCCTAGATACAGGAAAGACAGACACCACAGTTGTACACACTAATGTATCTACTAAGTCACCGATAGTAGATAGTACTGAGGTAAACAAAGAAAAACCAACAGTGGATACCACTATAAAATCATCAGAGGCACAAACAGAGACACCATCAGGAGAGAACACAGAGAAACCGGCAAAGCAACAGGTTCATACTGATAAAAACATTGAGAAACAGGTAGAGCAACAAGCTCCTTCATAGGTCCATACATAGACAGTGCCACTGGCTACATCTGACAAGCCTAAAAATCTAGTAGTAGAAATGCAAACACAAACTGATCCTCTAGAGAAAGAGGAAATCAAAGCTATCACTACCACCGACGGATTGCAGATTGTGAAGATAGTTGGACAGTCATCCAGAATATCCATGACTGAATTTAGGCCAACTAATGTAATAGAGGCACTATTAGATTCAATAAAGAAAATAACAGAGTGTAATGCACAGGCATATAAATCTATTGATGACACTTTACCAATTTTGAAGATGATAGCTCCAAAGTGTAACATAAAAAATAAAGATTCTTTGAGCCAACTAGACACATTGTCTAAGTATATAACCGGCAACTTACTAACACTAGATTAGATAAATGAAGATACCTTCAGAGTGAAAATGAATAAAGAGAAGGAAAAATTCTTTGAGGAAATAGTAAAGAAGAATAAGGAACATATGGAAACCTTATTACCAGTACTTGGCAGGACAATTTTGGATTTCAAGAAATTGTACAAAGATGCATGTAAGACTAACTTTTTGACAGAGGATATTGATAATGAGATCAACAAAGCTCAAAAAGAAATCAACAATATTGCTGACAAATTAATAGGTTCATCAAATTCAATATCAGTAGTTGAATAGGAAATTGCAGTTCATGAAGAGAAAATTGAAAAACTGGAAAAAGATAAGGAAAGGATAAAGTCTAAGGCAAAGGATTTAAAGTGCAAACTAGGTCCTAAACTGGATATCCTCATCTCTTTAAGAAAAGAGATTTTTGAGGCTCTTGTTCCAGGACTTAAGACACTAGAAGAGAAAATGTACATACTCACTGGTACAATTCAGAGGACAGAAGAAACACTTAAGGACAGTGAGAGATTCTGCAACAGTCTAAATTTTGCACTAGTGGATATTTTTCAGATTGTAACCCACCGGTTACAGGGAACCAGACAGGAACTCCACTCAATTGACATTGAATGATAGTCTTTGTTATTGATGCCAAAGGGGGAGTAGTAGAGGATGAGAAAAAGGATGACAAAAGAGATCATCTGCTAAGGGGGAGCACTAAATTTTGAAGCAGACAGTTTTGGTAACACATTTTTGGTAAGACAATTTTGGACAACCTTTTTGGATACTCTTTTTGGCTTTTTCTCATGAGTGTTGCCATCAATGCCAAAGGGGGAGATTGTTGGCAAATTAACACTCCAATGAGAAATTGTAGGTGATTGAAGGTATTTTCATTGATGGCAACCTTACAATCATATGGCACCGGCACCGGCACCGACAGACTCTACACTGGCATACAGTTCACCGGCACCGAAAAGATTGATTACCGGCACCCTGGCTGACAGGATTTTGTTTATTGCAAATTATAATTAATTGTAATATCTTTTTGTAAGACAACAAGGCATATGGTAATAAGGCTCATATATAAGTATGAGATCTTGTAGAACATTTGATATAAGGAATTTGTAGATGGATATCATTTGTGAATATTCAGGTATACTTTAAAGTTAGGTTTATGATTATTGCAAGAGCTTAAATCGGTACTGGATCTAGCATAGCAGATGCTTTTTGTAGCAGTACACCATCTTGGATTTGTATAATCCATTTTTGTAAGTCAGTGAGACTTCTTTTGTATTTGAGCAGTGAGCTCTAGGCACTTGGCCTTCCTGCATGTGCAAGCCCCCATTTTTGTAAGTAATATTCACTTATTGGCTAGTGAGCGAATATTATGGGTCACAAATCCCACCGACGTTTTTCCCACATCGGGTTTCCTTGGCAAAAATATTGTGTTATAGTGTGCTTTCTATGTTGTGTTTATTTCTCTTATTTACTGCATTAATTTTGGTTTACCGGTACACTATTTTGGAATGCATTTCATTTAATAAGTTTAGAAAATCCATTAACTGGCAAGATACTGATTCAGCCCCCCTCTCAGTATCTTTAGGAATCCTAATAGTTTTTTGGATGTGGATCACCAATTTTTGACCCAACTCTTAATTTAAGAACATCTCTAGCATTAGGTGATACTCTTGTATTATCGTACCAAAATTTTTCGATCAAAGTTTTGACTTCACCAGTAAGTTTCATTCAGACCTTGGTAGTCTACCACTAAAAGTCCACAAATTGTTTGTCGGATCACTTTCAAAGTTAACTCTTCTTTTTACAGCTCTTGACAAATTTTTACGATGAATATTAAGATATCCACTAATGTTACTCATTATTTTGTTGTCAGAAGTTTTTTGAATTACTAAAGTTGTTGTTATTGCCCATCGTCCCGCATTTTTATCTTTAGAACAAGTTTTCTTTTCGATTGTATCAAAGGTGCTAGCAATATTTGATACAACTTGTTTTAAAGACTCATCCTTCTTCTTGAGTTTGACATAAAATCCTAACTTCTTCATCACTTTTCAGATTTTAGTCATTTTAATTAGTTGTACCATTAATTGATATTGAAAACCAAATTTCTTATTATAAAAAAAATGTCTAAACAATCTATTTGCATGTGTCCTAATCTGTCTCCTTGAAACCAAGCCAAGAAGATTGTCTAGTAAATCACTTTTAATTTCAAAATTTTCATTTGTTTAATTATTATTCAAACATGTTTCATTTTTAATTGGTCTTTCGATGTCTACATCCACATTATTGGTTTCAATTGCATGTGGATTTTCAATTTTGGTTTCAATTTTAGTTTCAAGTTGAGATCTAGTTTCATTTGGGGTTTCAATTTGGATTTCAATTTTAGTTTCAACTTGAGTTCTAATTTCATTTGGGGTTTGATTTTCAATTGGTGTTTGGTTTAATAAGTAATCTATTTCTACTAAATCACCAATTTCTTCATGAGAAAAAGCATAGGGTTGTGAAGACATACATGTATCCAATAATGGATAAGAAGATGCACCTGAATTAAATGGTTTTATTGTATTTCCTTCATCAGCATTTATGGTCTCATCGATGTTCTCCTCTTTTGAAACGATTGTGGAACCTGAAGCTCCTTGTCTCATTTTTTCTCTTCTCTCTTGTTGATGTATTGCCTCCTTCTCCCTATTTGTTGCAATCTCCTCAGCTATCAGAACCTTCCTTTTCCTCTTCCTACGTTGATTTGATCTCATGGCTGCACCAAATTTTGAATTCGAATCGATCTACTTACCACATCGATAATAAGACAAAAAAAGAGAATCATTAATCAAAACATTCTCTTTGCAGATCGTACCTATCAGGCAATGACTGAAAAATCATTCAATCATTGGGATTTGTGCTTGTGGGCCAGATTCTAGCCCAACAAATCTTTTTAGAAATGGGCGCCTGTTATTTAATGAAACGGGTGCTCGTTTTGCTTTCAACGGTACAAAGCGAAACGGGTGCCCGTTTTTTGAATTTAAAAAATGGGTGCCCATTTTTTAAAATTAGGGGCACGAAACAACCCTTAGCTGTGTTTTTTGCTTCAGGATAGGCTTGGTCCCACCAAGCCTATGCTTGACCTCCAAAAAAATGGCTAAGGTAAAATGACATCAGATTTCTACCTTGGCCTAATTTTTTTAGGGCCTTCCTGATTGAATTTTTTGACGAAATGAAAACTCATTAGAGTTTTTAGTGTCCTGATTTTAGAAATGTAAATTTCATAGTGATAAGATCATTTTTACTATATTTGTATTATTTATTAATCAAAAGTGGTACCTAAACCTAACATACCGAGGTTTAGTAAAACTTTAATAACTTTTTTGTTTTTAGGTTTGTAGAAAAATAAGTTATATGACATTGATATACATACACTTATTTTGAATATTAAAAAAAAAATTGAAAAATTTGAAATTTTCATCAAATTATGGTGGTTGTACACCCGATGTTTCGAAACTATACTTTATTGTCAGTTAAAAATTAATAAAAAAATATATATTCAATAAAAAAAAAAAAGAAAAACTATTCTCATCAATGTGTGGTGTCTTAGGCATCGTTTCCCATAAGGATTTGCAAAATTTAATTTATTTGCATCAAAAAATGGTGGTCGTACACGTGTGGTATGGTCCTAAAACATACATTTTGAAAAAACGGTTTTTAAACATGCCTACTAAAAAGTGATTTCTACCATGTGGGTATTAAAATAAATTACATATTTGAAAGGTAGACTCTGAGCACTACATTTTCTTTTACTGAAGTTTTCTGAGATTCAATCTCTAAGTACATCAAATTTTGACATCAATCGATAGAAAATTTGAAAAACAGAGAAAACACTTCCACTTTTTGCCCAAAAGTGGGACTCAACTTCTTGTAGCCACCCTCTCTGATTTCATAGTTTTCATAAGTTGAATTTAAAGTTTTAATGATCCACTAATTCAACCCCCCGCCTTCTTAGTGGTCTTATTGTTTTCCTTCAAAGCCACAACAAAACATTCATAGAATCATAAAATAGAGATATAATAAAGTTAATTCATGGCATGACAAAACATTCATTGAATCATAAAATATAGTTAACTCAAGCCATGACAAATTACAATATTCTTGGAATTACAAACAAAGTAAATGAGAAAACCTGAATGTATTTGGGAATACAAATTATATATTACATATGATATTATGAAATCATTGGATGAGCTTCTATAGTATGCTCGATTCTCCATTTGATGGAACTCCAAATTGTTCTAACATATTGTAAGTGACTTGCATATTTGTCAGCAATTCATAATTGGCAGTCAAAGTTGACATCAATGTTTCATCCAAAGCTGCATTCAAGGTTATCAATAGTTCGGTCATGGCTAGAAAGTTAGCCTAATTTATGTCCTTAGGGAATAGGTCCAAATCAAGCTTCTCCTCTATTTTATTTTTGAAAGCATCATCTCCAATGTATTTTTGTGTTGTATGAAAACTCATTGACAAACCAATTTTTGTCAATCTCTGCACCTTTCCATGCAACTTCTTCATCTTTTTTGCAGTCTTATCCAAACATTCCTATGATTCCCATAGTTTCTTACATTTTTGAATGATAGATGTGTTGGCAAATGGACACTCCAATGAGACATTGTAGGTGATTGAAGGTTTTGTCATTGATGGCAACCTTACAATCCTATGACACTGGCAAGGCATTCCACCAGCACTAGCAAGATCAGACTCTACACCGACACACAGACCACTAGCACCGGCAATGAAAGGAAGCATGCCAGCACAGAGGCCAACAAGAATTTTGTTTATAATTTATTTTGTTTATTATTGTAAAATCATTGTAAGCCGACTTGGCAAATTGTAAAATGACTCATATATATAAGAGATCATTGTAGAACAATTAGGTATGGATATAGGAACGTAACTAGGCGCAACAAGGCAGAACTATTATGCAAAATATAGGTTAAGGGTTTATGTAAGAAGCAAAGCAGAAACCGGTCCTGGATCTGGCATAATAGATGCTATTCTGAAGCAGTACAAGACACTATATTTATATAATCCATTTTGTAAGTCAGTGAGACTTCCTATTTTGTATTTGAGTAGTGAGCTCTAGGCACTTGGCCTTCCTGCATGTGCAGGCCCCTATTGTAGTAGTAATATTCTCTTATTGGCCAATAAGTGAATATTGTGGGTCACAAATCCCACCGAGGTTTTTCCCACAACGGGTTTCCTCATCAAAATATTGTTTTATGGTGTGCTTTTCATGTGGTTGCTTTTATCTCTATTTATTGTATTACTTTCTGTTTACCAGTATGCAGTATTAATATGTTCTACATGTTTTAAGTTAAGAAAATCAGCTCACCAGTTAGATACTGATTCATCCCCCCCTCTCAGTATCTGTGGGAATCCTAATAATTGGTATCAGATCCTGGTCCTCTATTTTTAGAAGCCTAACAACTTGAGGAAGATCTTGACACCGGTAAAGATGGAAAACTTGATGAAGCAACTTGAAGCTGCTCTCTCAGACTATGATGCAGAAAAGGTGAAAAATATCAAACTTGAGGATGATCTAAAGGTAGCTCAGGATATTATTCAAGCACTTCAAGAAAATATTACTATTGTAAGAAACAAGAGAAGAGAACTTTGTGAAAAGATACAATTTGAGAATGATGAAAAGGAAACTCTTAATGATCTAATAAACAAGCTGAAACAAGAGAACATGGCAACAAAGAATGAGATGCAGGATATGACTATGAGATTTTGTAAGGAAATTGAAGATAGAAAGAAGAATGAAGAAGATTTGACTAGAAGAATAAGTGATGCTACAAATGAGAACGCCAGAATTAGCTATGAAAATGATTTGTTGAAGACAGATCTGATGCATACATAGAATGATTCAAATGAACTCATGAGATAGAAAGAAATCTTGGAAAGAGAATTGGATACTGCAAATCAGAAAAAAGATAAATTCAAGAAAAGCTCAGAAGAACTTGGTGACTTATTGAAGAATCGGAAACCTAATGGTGACACTAATGGTCTGGGCTTTGAAGTTGGTGAAAGCTCCGGTACTACAAACATGCAGGATCACAACAAACCGGTAAGACAACCTAATGCTTACAAATTCAATGGCAAATGCTTTAACTGTAATAAGTATGGTCATAGAGAAAATCAATGTAGATCTAGAAATTATCAGAATACCAATACACCCACCGGTCAATGTTCCAAATGCAACAAAATTGGTCATAATTCTGAAAATTGCAGAATGAATGTAAGATGTTATGTTTGTGGAAGATTTGGACACTTATCTAATCAATGCAGAACAAAAAATGGCATAGGTTATGGAAAGGCTATTCAGAAAAATAATGTGACTTGTTATGCTTGTAACAAGATTGGACACATTGCAAAATTCTGCAGAATTAAGGCATCACCAGTAGACAACAAAGGTTCTAGTTTGAAGGGAAAATAAAAAGTTGAAGAAGTTAAGCAAGAATTCTCAAAACAATGGATTAGAAAGTTAGACCTAAATGGTGCTGGGAATACTCCTCCATCGGTAGAACCAAGCAACACTCCACTAGCAGAACAAAGTAGCACTCCACCGGTAGGAGTCTCTTCATCTAATTGAAGAAAATTTCTTTGAGGGTTTGGCAATCAAATGTAAAATATGCTATTATTCCCTCGGTTGATGGTGAAAAGTAGAAATTACTTCTATACCGGCAAATAAAATTAGTTACTACTTAATCGACATGCATTAAATGTGGTAGTTGGTGAATTAACATTATAAATAAGTGATTTTGTCTCCATTTTACTTCACCAAGCAATCAAACATTCGAAGAGCACGAAATTTCCAGAGCTAAGGCATTTTGAGAAAAGAGGCAAAGCATTTCAGCAATCAATCTCTCCAAAGGCAGAAAAAGGTATTTATAATCATGGCATCCTCCTCTGTACCTGGATTTATAGAAAACCCTACTATAGTGGAAGTAATCAAGCGCCCTAGGCCCATATTTTAGCTAGTTCCCAAGATAGCAAAGAAGGATGATAATGTTGGTGCATTCTCCCAAATTCCCAAAGGAGTAGTTTTTGTAGAAGACCCTAGAATGTATATCCATTGCCATATAGAAGAATTAGGAGATGAAGAAATCAAGAACATGTACAAGATTGTCATATGTGATGATTTCGGTAATGTGAAACCTGAACACAAAATTATTGAAACCCTAGAATTCACTGAAATCCTCAGAATTCTGGATTTCCCTAAAGAAGTTATTAGGATAGTATTGAGTAGGGAAGATGGTGAATTCTTTTGGCTAGATTCAGTTCATAAAATTACCAAGGAAGCAGTGAAAGCTGTAACAGGGTTACCCTCCACCGGTAACAGACCAAACAAGACAAAGAAGGTCTCAAATGACCTAGTAACTAAACTAACAGGTGCAACATCTGACAAAAGGTATTTAAGGGTGAATGATGTAACCGACATCAATGTGATATTCATTAGCATGATTCTACGTTACAAAACAACACATGCAAATAGACTAAATTCAGTTTCTAGCTTATGCATAAAGAGTGCTCATGACATGGTTAATGAAAATATGAGAATTGATGTATGTGAATGGTTAAAGGATGAACTTATTGACAATCTAGGAAAGATCAAGAAGGATAAGAAAGGGACATTTAGATTTGGCAATTTACTTGTTTGTTCAATGCTACATGTAACCAAATAGGTACCTGGTAGAGGTAACAAGAACCTTGGATTTGACATACCGGTAGGGAAACAGTTATCTGACTTATTGAACAATATGGGTGAAAACAAAGAAAAGAATATCAATGAGTATTTTCTAGCATTGAAGGCCCAGATGAACTCTAGAGTCAGACTGTCACAGGAAATTGTAAATAAATACAAGGATGAGGTATGTTTTGTCATCAAGAAAGATGAGATCTGGATGGAAGTAGTTATCCCAAGAACAATTTGGGTTATAGAAATGGGTTATGAGACTGATGATCGCATCATTGAAACATATGCAAAAGCCCTTCTGGAAGCACCCAAGGAACCTGAGGAAGAAGTATTTGGCAGTGCAGAAACCATTGAAAACCAAATCCAATCCAAGAAAAGAGTGAAGAAAGTAGAAGCAACTGTGAGGAGAGGTTCAAGATAGGCTAAAGCTATAAAGGATGATGTACTTAAGAAAACTGGTATCACTGAAGATGAGTTGAAAGCACAACAACCAGAAACTCACCTTTCACCGGTAGCTACCTCTTCAGAGAGTGATATGCCTGCAAAATTTAAAAGAGTTGTAAGGAAAAGGGAACCTTCACTAGCATCCACACCTTCACCTAGAAGAACCAGGCAAAAACAACAGGCAGTAAGGCCCCCGGTCAAGAAGACAACCCCTAAGAAAAAGTTAACACCAAATAAAAGGACTCAACAAAATATTGCTCTAATTGATAGACTATTGAATGAAATAATAGAAGAAGGAAAGCTTGAGAACATAAATAAACTATATGACTCACTATCAGTTGATGATAAAGAAAAGGTTAAAAACAGTGTTATTTTACACTTGGATATCTACAAGAAGTTCTTGATGCAAGTTGTAGATGAACTACCAGATGAACTATTCAAGAGACTGGAAGCAAGAAGACAAGCTGTTGTAGAGCTTAACAAGAAAATAAAAGTTGAAAAATTACTTATTGTTTACTTAGTTAACTCTCTGAAAGAAATAGATGATCTAATTGCAGAGGCTAACTGGTTAGTATTCTCTACTGCACACTGACATATTGCACTTATGGCTAGTAGAGTAAATGAGGTTGTAGAGGAAACTGCAAATGCATGGGATATATTCCTTGTTGAGAAGGAAAAATAGGAAGAGTATAGAAATCCCAAGCCAATCAAAGTTTATCAAAAGGACAAAGATAAAGGGAAAGGAAAGGTTGTTGGACCTCCAAGCATCAAAATAACAAATAATCTACCCCCACCACCTCTAGATACTCCACCGGTAACAACAACAACTGAAGATCAACCGGCTGATGAGAGTATGGATGTGTCATGAGAGGATACAAATCCTAATTCTGAGGTATTATACATAGTTGATGTTGATACTCAGAAAGTCAACATTGTGGTAGACAAGGACACAACCGGTAAGATTGATATGGCTACTGAGCCACCAGTACCAAATGAAACATATAACACACAAGGAGAACCGGCAACAGGTAACATAGGGCAACAAATAGAAACACAAACACAAACACAAACAGAGCAACAAGTAGAGCAACAGGCTCCAGAACAGCAACAGGTTAATGTAGAATCATTGCCACTGACAATTGGTGAACAAGGCAGACCATTGCTTAAGGAAATGGAAACACAGACTGACCTACCAGAGGTCACTACAAGCAAGGATATTATTCCCACCGGCGGGATACAGAGTGTTGGCCCTTCGACCGTAGGATTCAAAACAACTAATGTAATGGAAGTTTTTTTAGATTCTATAAAGAAAATAACAGATTGTAGTTCACAAGCATATAAAGCTATAGATGACACAATTCCAATTTTGAAGATGATATCTCCAAAATGCAATGTAGATAATAAGGATTCTTTGAGTCAACTCGAGACTTTGTCTAAGTATATTTCTGACAACACAGTGACAGTTGAGCAAATAAAGGAAGAAGCATTCAAAGAGAGGTTAGAAAAAGAAAAATAGAAATTCTTTGAGGCACAAATAAAGAAGTGTACAAGGCAGTTTGACACACTTCTACCAGAACTGTGCAACACACTTAAGGAGTTCAAAACTTTGTACAGAGACACTTGTAAAATAAACTTTTTGACAGTTGATATAGATAGGAAAATGAGCAAGATACAAGAGGAAATAAATCAACTAGCAGACAATTTTATTAATTCATCTGATACATTATCAATTTTTGAGCAAAAGATAACAGGTTTTGAGGAAGAGTTACTAAAGCTAGAAAGAGAAAAGGAGAAACTAAAAGACAAGGCTAAGGATCTGAAATGGAGATTAAGTCCAAACCTGGAATATCTAGCATCCTTAAGGAAAGAAATATCTGATGCATTAAAATAAGGACAGAAAACACCGGTAGAGAAAATGCAACACCTCACCGGTACAGTTCAAAGAACAGAGGCAGCAATAAAAGATAGTAAAAAGTTCCTTGAAAACCTAAATTTGGTTTTGGTGGATCTTTTTCAAATTGTAACCACCCAGTTACAAGGCTGAGACAAGAAACCATTCTCTATTGACACCTTGACAACCATTGTCATTGATGCCAAAGGGGGAGTAGTGATATGAGAAAATAATTAGCTAAATACTCATCTGCTCAAGGGGAGTTCACACATTTTTGGTAATATTTCTAGACTTCAATTTCGGATACACTTTTTGAATTTTCTCATGAGTGTTGCCATCAATTCCAAAGGGGGAGATTGTTGGCAAATGCACACTCCAATGAGATATTGTAGGTGATTGAAGGTTTTGTCATTGATGGCAACCTTACAATCCTATGACACCGACAAGGCATTCCATTGGCACTAGCAAGATTAGACTCTACACTGGCACATAGACCATCGACACCAACAGTGAAAGGAAGCATACCGACACAGAGGCTGACAGGAATTTTGTTTATAATTTATTTTGTTTATTATTGTAAAATCATTGTAAGTCGACTTGGCAAATTGTAAAATGACTCATATATATAAGAGATCATTGTAGAACAATTAGGTATGGATAGAGGAATGTAATTAGGCAAAATAAGGCAGACCTATTATGCAAAATATAGGTTAAGGGTTTATGTAAGAAGCAGAGTAGAAACCGGTACCAGATCTAGCATTATAGATGATATTTTGAAGCAGTACAAGACACTGGATTTATATAATCCATTTTGTAAGTCAGTGAGACTTCCTATTTTGTATTTGAGTAGTGAGCTCTAGGCACTTGGCCTTCCGGCATGTGCAGGCCCCTATTGTAGCAGTAATATTCTCTTATTGGCCACTAAGTGAATATTGTGGGTCACAAATCCCACCGAGGTTTTTCCCACACCAGGTTTCCTCATCAAAATATTGTGTTATGGTGTGCTTTTCATGTGGTTGCTTTTATCTCTGTTTATTGCATTACTTTCTGTTTACCGGTATGTAGTATTAATATGTTCTACATGTTTTAAGTTAAGAAAATCAACTCATCGATTAGATACTGATTCACCCCCCCCCCCCCCCCCCCGCCCTCTCAGTATCTATGGGAATCCTAACAAGATGAAGCCTTTAATGAGGCATAAATGCGGTTTTCAATTCTCCTGGATGCCAAATATTTATCATTGGATTTGTAGACTGTTTGCAAAATTTTATTTGCAATTTTCTCTCTAGAATTCAACTTTTTGTTCTTAGAAATATATTGAGTCAACTTCACATAATGTACACTGAGATTTCCAATCAATTCAAACAATTGACACAATTGGTTAACCTTCAGCATTATTGGCTCCCAAATATTTTCTTTTATAAACCTCATTGTTTTTTTACACGATCAACTCAATTTTTGTTTGAGAGAGTTAATATCATTGTATGCCTTTAGCAACTCTTGAGCTAGTATTTCATTCTTTTTTCTTTCTTCCTCTGCTTTTTCATCCCACGGATTTTCTTTTTCCTTCTCTCTATTTAATTGGTCTTGTAAATTTTTTGTCCATATTTTTGTATAGTTGTACTGAAGAGGCTCTTTCACATTCAAATTGTTTGATGCTTTCAACTAAGCTTTTATTTAGTTCATTCAATTCCAGCTCTATCTATTCGTTCTCTACACTTGTAGATGTAGAGCCAGATTTTTTAATACTTTTTTGTAATTGATTGCTATTGTTCTCTACAGCTTTCCTCTTTGCTTTCTCATTTTCTAGGTCTCTCTATAACTTTTGTAGTTGTCTCTCTAGCTTATTATACTCTCTCTCTTGCTTGAGAAATGACGTGTACACCACTTTGTTGGTCTTTCTTGACACATTAATTTTGTCCACATTTTTAACTCCTGAGAAATCCATTTGGATTGTGCTAACATGAAATTGGGAGGGATCAATCAAATTCTCTAGTTTATTTTGATTTGGAATTGGGGGCATAACAACCATGTAATCCATCATTTCTTTATTTGGGTCATGTGGGAAATACCCTGTTCATTGCAAGTTGTTCCTTTATAGCTGTAGTACTTGTAGCCTTCATCACTAGCTTCCTTTTTTCTTCATTTTTTTTACTCTCTCTAAATTGATCAACAAAATTATTGTAATTAAAATTTGGGGTTGCTGACACAATTTAGTGTTTGAATGGTGAAATAGCACTTGCAGTGATGTAGGCACCTCCACCTATGCATATGGCTCTAACTATTTTATTGTGAGGTCTAGAAAAAGATGAAAAACCCATTCCTAATCATGTCCCACTCTAACTTACAACTAGGGTTATCAGACTTGTTTGAGGGCTAGGGGCTTGTTTTAAAGAAAGAAACAATACCTTCACAGTGGAACCTGATGTAGTTGGAGTTGTACTTCTCATTGTTGTCATGAGATTTTACCTCTTCAACATGCCTTGATCATTGGGATTATGTATAGTATCTTATGTTGTTAGCCTTTTCTGAGTAATTTCTTTTGTTGCACTTATTGACAACTACTAGTACTATTACTCGTAGTATCCCCACCAATGGCAATAGCACTTGATTCTCCACCTTATTCTAGTTGTGAATGAATTTGATTGTTAATATTTGAAGCTATCATAAAATGAGGTTCAAGTTTACAATTATCACCTTTCCCTGTTGATTCAACTCTAATCCCTCTATGATATGCACATTTTTTTGGTAACTCTACCTCCAATGGTGTCCAAGGGCCTTGTCCTTTGGACCCTAGGCCGCCACCTTGATAAACTAACTTTTCCATTATGGCTAACCCTGAAGAATATTTTTCTAACATGGTTTCACTCAACATAGATATTTTTGCAGATTCTATAATAGCTATTGGAGTTTAACCCGAGGGTATCTCATTATCACTATCATGATCTCTATCATTAAAAATGTCACTATCATTATATCCTTCAGAGGGATTCTCTATATTTCATAATTTTCTAAACTCATAATCCTCTAGGATATCTTGAATATCTATAATAGTCTTTGGTTCACCTAGATTCTTCCTCATAGACCAAAAATCTTTGATTTCGTTTCGTGTCCAGTTTGCCTCTAAAGAATCCTTTGATAGAGATTCTGGGATAATTTTTCTAGTAGATAGAACATCAACTCTTTTGTAAAAATTATCGAACCTCATGGTTTGGATCTCTTTCTGTGTTGTTCTCTATGGGTGTAAGGCCACAATTTATGTTGGCAATTGTTCTAGAGAAATACTTTTATCACCAGTATTTTCCTCCATCACTTTTTTGACCTCAGCCCAATAATCGTTGTTTTTCAATATTTCTAACAAGGGTTTACTTTCATGTTAGATTTTACTTTCAGAGTTCTTATTCGCCACAACCATTTCTTTAATGATGGTGCATGTATCATACTTCCAGTAATTGTAAACATTAAATTTTAAAAATTAAAAAATTTCATATACCACACTAAATGCTTTTCTCTCAAATGTGAACCCTCCACATGAAAAAGGTAATGAAGGAAATACACTCTTCTTTTGCTGGCCATAAAAGTAGAGCTTATTTATAATCTCCATTTTTCATACATATTCCAATGCGAAAGCCCTCTCTATCACATGTATTGGAATTTTTTAGGGTTCTACTCTTGATCCATAAAACCCTAACATAGTGAAGAGGGGAAAACAGATTAGAAGGTCAAATGATCAAAAACATAATGAAATAAACATGCAAAATGCTAAAATATCATGAAAAGACCATTTCACCTTGCTATTTTACCTTCTCCTTCGGATTGAGCTTGATGAAGTGAAGGTGCCCCTTGATAATGCTCCACTTGATGTGCTCCTTTGATTGCTGGATGTGGATGGCTCTCCAATGTTGTGCACAAATGGAATGGATTTGGAAAATGATAAGGATGAGATGATCAAGTTGCCAAGATGATTTCCTGGGCTCAAAAGGGCAACATAAGCTTACTAGATTTTGAGATGTCCTTTGAATGAAGGGATGGAGCCCTTTATTTATAGGAAGAGGAGAGAAAAATGGAGGGCTAGGATGGATTCGAGATGAAGGGCTAAGATTTACTTGTGAGCTCACACAAGCTCCAAGAGAGGGTGTGGAGACCAAGAAATATGCCTTAAAGGCATTTCGTATCTCCACACTCCACAAGGTGCATTGGAGGAATTAAAAAATTCTCCCAAAAAGGATATTATGGGGATTGGAGGAATAAAAAGGAATTAAAAATTCCTTGAGAGAGGGAATACCTAGAGGAATGTGAGATTTTGAAAATCTTACATTCACCTAGGAAAAGATTATTTAAAAGCAAGGAGTTTGCTTTGTGACAAATCATGCTTATTAGCCATTAATGATTCATTAGGAGGGGGATTGGAGGAAATGTTAGGTGGGATTAGGATTAGACTAGGAGAGAGAATGAGTGGAGGGAATAAAAAATTAGAAGAATAATGTTAAGTGAGTTTAGGGAGTTTCTAGAAGAATTTATTAGGTTAATGATGAATTAAGAAGATGATTTGTAGGAATCATGTAGGTTAACTAATTATTTGAAATTAATTAGCTAAGAGGAAGATTTGTGAGGATTTGATTTTTTAGAAGAATAAAGAAAGGGATTGATTTATTAAATAAATCAATCACATGCTATAGTGACAATATTAATTATATTTAATTAATATTGAGGAGAATTTGAATTAATATAATTAATTAATTAATTATGTGAGGCATTAAAAATAATTAAAATAATTATTTTTAAGTGTCTACACATAGTATACTCTTCCATGAGGTACTAGTCATCCAATTGAATTTCAGGTCCCAGTTGAATGCAATCTCTACAAGACTTGAGAAATCTAGGCATTAGAGTGTTTGTAATTGCATGATACATTGGAGCCAAAAGCAAGTCTACAAAATGGTTGTAGTTCCCTCTGTTATCATGCATCCTTATCATAGTGGTCCATTCATATATTAGATGCATGTAAACCTAAATTTCTTAGAGGATCCTCTTTTAATCTCTATAAACTATTCATGCATTGATTAAACAATATACTCAACAAACTTATAACTAATAGGTTAATTAACACAATGGATATTAAATATCATTTCAAGGAGGCTTGCACTCATTTCTAGAGTATTTTCCAATCCCAAGCAAAATGTTAGCATGGCAATAGTATCCTAAACCCATGGCACAAAAAATATCTCCTTTATAAGGAGGTTTATGATTTTTATCCAATTGTTTACCATTCATTATTATCACTTTTAGATAATTATTTCTCCCATATTCATCAATTGCTTCGTAATCACAAGCAATCTTTTCTAGGTCAATGTGGACGTTCGAGTGTCCAAAATCTCCTGCTCCAAGCCTTGAGTCCAACAAATTTTTAAATTATTCCTTAATAATGGATAAAAAATTACTTTTTGAATTTTTTTACTAATAATTAATCATCTATTTTCATCATAATTTTGGGCACAGAACATGACAATTTATGGACAAGGGAAAACCTCAGGTAGCATCATACGTCCCACTCCAACATCCCATGCTACAATTTTATTTATTTTTTGGACCAATATACTATTATACACAATCTTTAATGCCTTGTCAGGCATGCCTCCTATGGCCTTAATCTCACATGGAAATCTAAGTTGTGTTCTTAGCCTACCATACATTATAGGATCATAAATGTCATGGAATTCATTAGTGAAACCTGGGGTTTTAACCAGTTGGGCATAGTCTATTTTTTGAATCTCTTTGGCTTTCCCATCGCTAGTAGCCTAGTACAATAGTGATACTAATCGTAGAAAAGCTTGAAAATGTAAACCTTCAGCACTCGATACCCTAATTCTACAATCTAAACTACAAGATTGAAACATTAAAAATGTGGGATGTAGGTGTTCTATATTTCTCTCAGGAAGTTAGCTAAATATTCGAATTTGAAACGAATTTCTTGTATCCTTGAATTTGGATTTTAATTTTTGAATCTCCCTCATTAATTGGTTACTCCAAGGTCCAATCTCCCTTAATTTCAAGAGCTTCCTCAAAGGTCAAAACCATGGTTAAAATTCATTTCTTTTTATTTCTTTCTTTAGTAAAAACATTCATTCATTTATTTATTAAAACCTTTCATTAGTAACAGTGCTCACATGTGTCTCTAAGTCTATTCCAAGGAATTTTTTAAGAAACTCATGTCCTTTAGAACTTCATGCCAAAATAGATCTTATGTCATTGATCTGAGATCATCCAATGGTCATTAAGTTGATTGATTAATTCATTATAGACTTAAATTGTAGCTAACTAGAACTTGTACCTTATATGAGGTTCAAGGAATAGCTGACAGTAAATTAAAAATAAAATTTAATGTAGTTTAATATTATAATTGAATAAATTAATCTAATATTTAAATCTAAGTAATGAATAAATTTAAAACCAATAAAATATAATAAAAAAATCAATATGTTAAAAAAATAAAAAATGATTAAAATTTATTGAGAGACTTCAAAATCTAACATGTGTGAAGGATCCGGAATGAAGAGAGCAATTTGTTGTAAAATTGGGCCACATTATTGAGAGAGTTGCAAGAATATCATCTTGAAGATTTTCACAATCTACAAATAAATGATGTGGTGACCCAGCCTAACACTTATGGAAGCTCCAGGTTTTGAGCAAGTACTGAGAGTTGGGAGTTTTCCAAGGCAATTGGATCATCATGACGATGAACACATTCAATGTTGCATTGATAAAAAAGGAATGATTTAATAGTTAGGACTATGCATTTATGATAATATCTGGATGAAAATGGTAATTGTCAGCATGGGAATGATAAAGGTGACGGGAATCGAGACTATAATATGATGGTTATAATTGTCTTTTTAAGCTCTTTATAGTAATTTAATTTCGGTATAGCGGTAACCTCTGCTTAGTCTCTTCCTCCAGAGGCTGGTTTGAAGTGCAAGCAAGGCAAAGCTGTGAAGGTGGGAATACTAGAGTGATTGGAAGCAATGGAGGTGAGTTTTACATTGAAAACAGAGAAGAGGTTAGTGCCCTTTGTGGGTAGGATCATAGACAGATGGCTGCAAGATCTTTTTATGTTCAAGGATGAGAGATTGTTGTAGGTGGTGAAGTTAATTATGTGGGGGAGATTTCAAATATTGGCCATAGATATAGGACAAAAATGGAGATATAATCCTTAATTATAGCATGGCGTTTAGAGTTTGAAGATTCGGTGGACACGGTGAAGAGGGTTCTAAGAGCTCTAATATCAAATGAGTATCTCTTGGGCATGGAATCTATCTTTGAATGGGTAGTCCTTGGAGTGGGCATTTATGTCTCTGAAGGAGTGGATGAGCCAATGAATTACATTCCTTTCATATGATGGAAAGAAGATGAAATGAAGTCAAGATTCAAGGCTCTTACAAATCGGGGATGAGAGGCTCTAAATACATTTGTAGAGTTGATGAGAGTGGAAGCTATGATAAGGGAGGTGAACGAGGTGGATAGGATAGAGGTGGGTCATAGAAGAGAACAATGGATGTGGTGCTTGCTCTGTCTAGGTTTTAAAAGGACTCGGGATGCTAAATTTTTAAATATAATGTCTCATTTTGTGTGTTACTCGATCATGTTGGTAGTGTTTATTTAGGGTTGTGATTCTGTAAAATAATGAAAGTATGATATGCGACTATTATCGAGTAGTCAACATGCTTATTTTGATAGATTTTGGGGAGAAATTTATGGGGGGGTTCTTGTGAATATGTCAGAACTTGAGCAGATGTATGGTATATTTTTTGTATGGCCAGGGTGGAAGTTTATTTTCCTTTTTTATCATATATTTATAATATTAATTAAATCTACTTATTCTCGATTAAAAAAAATATTACAAGTGAATAAATTAATCTAATATTTAAATCTAAGTAATGAATAAATTTATAAACAATAAAATATAATTAAAATTAAAATTAATGACTCATATTTTACCCCATCGTGCACTTCCTTTGATATCAATGGTCTAGATCACTATGCGACTGCATAGTTAGATCAAGATGGTTGTTCACCTTAACTCCACAACCCCTCCCACATACAGGGTACATGGGCCCTACTCATGTCAGGCTCTTCTTAAGTAGATCAATGAGATTTTGCATGCTAGATGTCAAAGGACACATCATAATTGGAAAGGGTTGGCCCAATCTATCCTCCTCATTAATTAAGTATATAATTTATAATAGTTAATTAGACAATTCTCATACGTGTCTCTATTCTGATGTCTTTTTTAAAAAACCTTTGTCCTTCAAAATTTTTGGCTGTAATAGAGCTTATGAAGTTGATCTACGGTCATCCAATGGTCATTAAGTTGACTGATTATTTAATTGTATATTTATAGTTAACTAGAACTTGCACCTTATATGAGGTTTTATGGATAGCTGAAGTAAATTAAAGATAAAATTTAATTTAGTTTAATATTACAAGTGAATAAATTAATCTATTATTTAAATCTAAGTAATGAATAAATTTAAAAATAATAAAAAATAATTAAAATTAAAAGTAATGACTTTCATATTTTACCCCGTCGTGCACTTTCTTCGAGATCAATGGTCGATATCACCACACAACTACGCATTTAGATCAAGATGCACATTCACCTTAACATCGTAATTCCACCTGCACACATAGCACATGGGCCCTACTGACGTCAAGCTCTTCTTAAGTGGACCAATATGATTTTGCATGTTGGAGGTCAAAGGACACGTCAGAAAGGGTTGGCCCTGTAGCGTCATAAATTGTACACCCTTGCTAGGATGGTACAATTCTACCCTTAGTTTAGCACTCGCCTTAGTGTGTTTTCATCTTTCATTGTAATTTCCCTTTAATAATTTAATTAATTAATTTAATTAAATCTAAAGTTATATTTCATCACTCCCCAAATCATAAAATTGGGCCCTTTACCCTAAGTCTACTCCTTTTTATTTTATTTCTCTAATAAATCATTAAATCATAAACCCTAATTATATCTTATTTCGACCTTTAAGGCTTGATTTCACATATCAAAACATCTCAAAATCAGCTGTAACTTTGGTATTCACTCTAATATCATTATATCTAACAACCCTCAAAATTTGGTGAAAATTTGGTTAGACCGTGCGTAAGTTATGCACGGTCCCCCGACATATTTCCCAAAATTTTGGGAGCATAGTTCTATGATATTATAATACTTAACCCCAAAAAATTGGCAGAAAATTCAATCTCTAAGTCGGCCTAAAGATTAAATTAAGATCTAGGGTTTCATACATAAGATCTCTCTTTCTTCATTTGAATGCGAAGAATTTTTTTGGTTAAGTTTCCTAGCAATCACAAGGAGCCTTGTATGTAGTGAAAGTGAAGGTATTTTGGAGTCTTCAACAACATTCAACAAAATATATCAAGCATTCATCAAGCATTCTTTCATCAATTGGGGGCTTTTGAAGATGTAGAAAAGCAATAGGAGATCATCGACTGAAGATTGGCTTGTACTTCTCCCTTGGGGTTGGGTATGATTTCATGTTGTTTTCATGTCTTTGTATGAGCTTCATTACATCAATTTTAAGATTTAAATTTATGCTTTAGATCACTTAGCATCATTGATTTAGAGAATTTACTTTTTCAATGACGAGCATTTAGGGTTTACTCTTTAAAGCATAACGTTACTCTAGATTGTTTGCATTCATCGTTTTAGGGTCTTGCACACACACAAGATTCCTACACACACTATTTTACTATACAAATTGGTTATTTGTTGAGGTGGAAATCACCAAAATAGGGGTTTGAATAAGTAAAAACCACATATAGCCACATAAAACCCTATTTTCAGTTGTAGGTGCAGGTACAAGATCTATTCGTTGCTGCAAATTTCAGGTCCGACAGAGCACATAGACACAGTCTCGATGATCAAACTTGAGCATAAATCATTGGGAAAGGGGTGTGGTGCCCTGGTCCTACCCAAGATAGGGGTGTGGCACCCTAGTCCTCCCACTTTCAGGTGAAATTTGGCAGGTTGAGGGCCTAGAACATCAAGATTGTGCAGTCTCTCAGTTGTAGCTTCTTGTTTGTAGAATCAGGAAAGGGGCATGGCACCCCTATCATGGGCAGTTTGACTCAGCTTTTGGTGCTAGTTACACATTCAAATTTCTCCCCCTTGTCTACTTTTAGTATCTCAATTTTAGTCTTGCAAGTTTCTACAATTTTAGTTCATATATGCTTCATTGTTCATCTCCTAGTCTAGTTGATCAATCACACCCTAATTTTCACATCTTCTCTTCATAAAAAACAAGAGGAATAGAAACCCTAAGAGATAATCCTTGGCTCACTCTTTCTCACAAGAAGTAGCGAAAGTGAGCTATCTTCCTAAGCTCTTTTGTATTCCCAATGTGTTGGCAAAAGTGGGATTAGGTCCTAGTCACCAAGTCTCACTTTTCCCCCTCCACATTTTGGTGAAGTCGATGTGAATCTAATCATCTTTAATTCTGATTTATTTATTTTTTCTATTTCAAATTCAAGTTTACATTTACAAGTTTCAATTCCTTGCAAATTTTAAAAAATTTAGGGGTCAATTTTGTTAATTTACCCTAATTTTTCAATTCAAAATTGAACTTGTGGATAGCTTAATTAGGATCATTAATTTCTGATCTGATTTAGGAACACATTTCACTCATAAATTTCATTTTCTAAATCAAAATTTAGACTGCTTGCATTGGTTAAAATTCAACATTTCCTTCTATTTTGCATATGTTATCATTTGAAAGAGGAAAATTGCTGTCATGATGCATTCATTTCATAAATGTGATAATGGGTTAGCTTCCCTTGCTTCAATTTTTTCATCTCGTAAAGAACATCCTCCTATCTATGACAAAATTTTAGTGCCTAAAAGAGTTGTTACCAACCCCTTCAAAACTCTCCCATGCTCTAAGGATGAAGATTTGAAGAATGATCTTGACAATTCTCCTAAAATGTGCCCTTCCCATCTAGCCATCTTAGAAGAAGAGGATGATATCATAAACACATTTCTTAGTGTTACTTTTCCTTTTTTACATGATGCCTCTCTAAGTGAAAATTTATTGATGGACATTGACTTGTCTTCTCCAAAACTTGGTCTTACCAATGGGGGCATGTTAGTGCAACAAGAGGTCATGAGAACTTCTTTCAAAGATCTCCTTCCTAAGCATGAATCTTTGGAGAAATATATCCATGTCCCTCCTAAAGAATACTCCCCTCATGAGGATAATGTTTTGCAAGAAGATGATATTGTCCCTACTTTTCCTATTGATGGCATTTCCTCCTTTGACTGCAACAAAATTCCCACTAGAGATGATGCATTAATGAGAAATGCTTCTCCTTTCCCTGAAGATTGTATTACCCATAAAGATATTCCTTAGAAAAAGAAGATGAAATCATAATAATTTTCCTTAGTTCTCTCTCCCCAAAACATCCTATTGAACACATTTTGAGGCAACAGTATTATTTAAACACATGTAGTGATGCTCTCCCTCCTAAGGATGAAGAATTAATGAACAATATTATCCCTTCTCCCAAAACTAGCCATAACAATAAGTACATCTTTGTGCAAGATATTTCTAATACTTTTTTCAATGACCTCACTATTTGGGATGACCAATTAGAACAAGGTGATGATTATTCTCTCCCCCATGAGATAACCCTAGCCAAAGAGGATGAAATCATGATTGATAACTCTATTGATAGAATCTCACCTTCCATTAATCTCAATCATTTTTTCTCTAAATGTAAGGCATCTCCTTCTCCCCAACTAGGTTCTACTCATAAGGATACCTTAGTTCAAGAAGAGATTGTTAACATCTCTTTCAAAGGTCTCCTTCTCAAAGGTGAAACTTTAGGGAGTAATTTTGAACCCTCTCCTAGAGAGTCTATTCCCCATATAGAGCCTTTGATGATAAAGGATGATATGACCTCAATGCCTACTCCTAGTCTACCTCCTAAAATTGATCTTATTCATGATAACATTTTAGTGCAAGAAGAGACTATCAACAAATCTTCCAACAATCTTGTCCATTATTCTTCTAAAATTCATAAGGACACCTTTTATATTCCTAAACCATCTTCAATCAATTTGATACATATTAATGAAACACCTAATAAACCCCTCTTCATAGTTCAAGGTTCTCGTCCTTCTCCAAGTTCTCAATGTAAGCCTATCTTAGTGGTTCAAGGTGGTTATGCTAATGATTCTTTTTACACTCCTAAGAAACCTATTATTACTATGAAAAGAGGTTATCCTACTAAGAGCCCTTATGATTATGCTAAGAAAATCACTAAAGAGAGTTATCATGTGGTTTCTCATACCTACAACACAAGAAGCAATAGGAAACCTAATCCTCTTCCAGTTATCCCAACTTTACTTCATCCCTCTCAGCCTACTCTTCCACAAGCACCTCGTATATAACAAACGCTTAGTAAGGAGCATGATCTCATTGAACAAATTAAAGCTACTCCTGCCAAGATTTGTATTTGGGATTTGGTTCAAACTTCACCTGCTTATCATGGGATGTGACAAGATGCTTTGGAAAAATTAGATGTCCCACTTGCAGTGACACCTAATAATATGACTTCTTTGATTGGTCCTACAAACAAACCCAAAGCTCAAATTGAATTCACACAAGATTATTTACCTTCTCATGAAATCCAACATCAATATGATCCTCTTATGATTATGGTCATTATCAATATAATGCTATAAGATGAACCCTTGTGGGCAATGGATCTGGCCTTAATGTTTGCAGTGTGGACTTATTGGATAAGATTCATGTGGATTGTTCTCTCATAGAACTTGCTTCTATTTCTATTTGAGGCTTTGATAATGTTGCTAAATAATATTTAGGTATCATAACGTTGCCTATTAAGGTAGGTCCTATTACTTTATCTACACCTATTCAGGTCATGCCTAGTAATTTGACATATAGCCTTCTATTAGGGAGACCATGGATTGATAGCATGCAAGCTATCCCCTCAACTTTGCATAGGCAAGTCAAGTTCATTTATGACAATAAGACATACACCTTGTTAGCTAATACCAATCTTCAAGCTCCATTAAAAGTTGGATCTTCTTGTTCAACTACATCCCATTTTTCTCCCAATCATCCTACTTCTTCAAATACATCTATTTCCTTTAATGATCGTTTTCCTTCTAGTACTCTTGATTCTTCTACTCAATCAGAATCTCCTCCCAAAGATATATTTTCTCCCAAAGGAGTGCTCTCAGATGATGATTGGGGATCTCTAAAATTTAACCCTACTTTTATAGGAGAGTATAGAGTATCTTGGAAAGAATTTAAGAATGAGAAGGATAAATCTAAGGAGGAACCTAAAGAGAAACCAACTTTGTCTAAAAAACTAAGTAACAACTTTGTGGTTGCTTCTAATTCAAATAATTATTCAAATCCTTCCTCTAATTCATATAGCACTGAGACCTATGAGGTGCAACCATCTCTTTCTGATTTGGCATCCCTTTATGGTCCTATTTTTTGCATTTTAGTGAAGAGTGGCTATAATGGCAATGGTTGTGGCACAAATGAACAAAGAATTAACGTTCGTTTAGAACATAACACACATGAAGCTTCATTTGGACTTGGATATGTTGGCAATTGACACTTATTGGATTTATTTTGTTGTCATTGATGGCAACAAGATCAAATAGAAGGCAACAATATTTGATGGAAGTCACAAACCAGCACTAGGAGGCATATACCGACAAATACTGGCATTGGAAGCATTCAGGGTTACACCGGTACTGGCACCGGCACCGACACCCAACATTTGTACTTCAAGGAAGACGACATCTAGAAAGATTTATTTTAGTAAATCATTTTTTAATTATTGTCAAGGTCGACATTGAATATCTTTTGTAGATGCATTGTAAGATGACATAAGGCATATCATATGTAATAGGTATATAAGTTGGTCTGCTAGATCAATTTTGTAAGAAGAAGAAGAAGAAGTGATATAGGATGAGAATGAGAGAATGATGTAATAGGTGAATAAGTATAGCAAAATTGTGATGCAAATTATATGTATGGAGATCATTTTTGTATGCGAACATTGTATCATGCAATGATCTATAGGTAGCTAGGAAAGTGCTCTTGGAGGAGAAGTAATACTGGTAATAGTTCAAGATTGTGAACCAGTACAGAGCAGAACCAGAACCAGAACTCTATCTAGCATATCAGATGCATTCCTGAGTTCATTTTCAATAATTTACTTTAGCAAAAAGCTAGTAGTCAGTGAGACTTTTTAGTGATGAGTAGTATGCTCTAGGCAGTGTGCCTTCCTGCAAGTGCAGGACCCTCTTTATGTAATATCTCTTCATATGGAAAGTGAACTGATATTGTGGGTCACAAATCCCACTGTGGTTTTTCCTCATTGATTTTTTCCACATATACATTCTCTGTGTTATGGTGTTCATATATGTGGACGATTTATTTTCTTCTTGTTATATGCTTATTTGTTTACCAGTACATACTTGCATTGTTTAGAAAGTTGAAAATTATTCATTCTAGTAGAATAGTGATTCACGCCCCCCTCACAGTGTTCTTAGATCCCAACAATTGGTATCAGAACCTGGTACCTCAGAAGAAGTTTAACAGCTTGAGGAAGATCCTGAAACCAAAATCTTTGAACATGGCTATGGAGAACAACTTGAGATGGCTCTTGAGGATTATGATGTTAAAAGGATGAAGAACTTGAAATTGCAAGAAGATTTGAATTCTACAAATGAATTCATTTCTATTCTACAAGAAAGGTTGTCAGCTTCTCAATCCAAAAGGAAAGAACTTTTACAACAACCGAGTGATGAGGAGAAGAATGCTCTTAAGGAACAATGTCAGAAACGAAGTCAAGCAAATATGCTCATGAAGAATGAAATGCAAGATCTGACCATGAGGTTATCAAAAGATACTGAGGATAGAAAGAAGAAGGAAGATAGTCTTGTTTTATCTTTGAAGAACAAGTTTGATGAATGTGGAATATTGACTCATGAGAATAATCTATTGAGATATGATTTGGCACACTCCGCGAACAATGAACAAGAACTTGAAAGGAAAATAACTACTCTGAGAGATGATCTGACTACTACAAGCTAATATAAAGAAAAGTTTAGGATCAGTGTTGTACAATTGGATGAATTACTAAAAAGACAGAGATAGATTGATGATTCTAGAGGACTTGGATTTGTACAAGGCGAAAGCTCCGATACTGCTAATGAAGATTAGATAACCAGTATGCATAACTCGTCATAACAAAGGAAATCGGTAAGGCAATCTAATGCTTATAAATTCAATGGTAGATTTTTTGTTTGCAATACATTTGGGCACATGGCTAAACAATGCACAAATAAGGCAAATCAAAACAATAATTCTATTCCTAGTTAATGCACAAACTACAAGAAGCATGGTCATAAATCAGAAGACTGCAGAATGAATGTTAAATGCCATGCATATGGAAAGTTTGGACATTTTGCTAATCATTGTAGGTCAAGAAATAATAATAAAACCAGATATCTCAAAGCAATTTAGAAGAACGATGTTACATGTTATGTATGCAACAAAATAGGTCATATTGCTAAGTATTGCAGAAGCAAGACTCAACCGGCTAATAATGATAAAGACAATGAGAAATGGAAGTAGAAGGTAGATGAAATAAAACAAGGTCATACCAAGAGATGGGTTAGAAAAAATGAAGAACAAAGTGGAGATGAATCTATACCAGTATATCCACTGGTAGAATAGGGTAATCCTCCACCAATAGAAAATCCACTGGTAACTAAGGCATAAGCCTTAGGGGTTGGCAAAGTCATTGCTAAAATTTTCATATTACCCCGGAAGAGATCTAAGGAGATCTGGAAAGAAATCTAGAAAACTGTGTTCATCATTGATGAAGGTTACCCTGACACTTAACTATGAAATCGACATCCGTAGGGTTGTTGGTGAAGCATTAATGACAGAAAATTAGGGTTTTATTCACAGATAAAAGAGGGTAAGTGAAATCATTTTCACTCACCGAGCATTCAAGTAATCAGAGAGAAGTAAAGGCGAACTAAGAGAGAGAAAAGCATCGAGAGAGGATTTCGAGTAGTTATCTGAAGCACTCAAATCTTTCACCGGCATTCACTCAGGTATTTTCTAAAATGGCATCTGGATCTTCCACTTCTACTTTTATTGCAAATTCGATAATCATCAAAGTTAAGGATAGGTTAAGGCCAGTCTTTAAGGAGGTTCCCGAAATTGTGAAGAAGGAAGACTCTACATGAGCATTTTCTAGGGTTCTTGAAGGAGTAATGTACGTTGAAGATGTGAGGGCATAAATCCACAGCACCCTTGAGGATCTGGGCACCGAAGACATAAAAAGCATGTATCAACTAGTGATACTGGGAGACACCAGAAACATTAAACCATAATTTAAGGCAATTGATGATCTAGGGTTAACTGATAATTTGTATTTACCAAAATTCAAGGATGAAGTTATCAAATATGTCTTGAGTAGGGTTCATAGTGAATTAATTTGGTTAGACAAACCCTACATGATCACAAAGGAAGCTATTCAAGTTGTCACCAACTTACCTAGAGTTGGACAAGAACCTAGTAATAAAATTTCCAACACAGAGGTTCAAAAACTCATTGGTTCCACACTGGATAACAGATCTATAACGATAAGCACAATCACTAACTCAGACATAAAATTTGCAAGCATTATCATAGGATATAAGGTAACTCAATCAAATCACTTGAATTTTGTTGCAAGTTCATGCATTCATGCCACATATAAAATGTTAAGAAATAATGTGAAGTGTGACTTATGTGAATGGATGAGGAGTGAGTTAATGTTAAACCTTAAAAAGATCAAAGGAACCAAGAAAGGCACATTCAGATATGGAAACTTAATTGTCTGTTTAATGCTTTATTTCCTGAATGAGATGCCCAGTTTAGGAAAGAAGCAATGGGCTTATGACATATCGGTAGGTATGCAAATAAAAATGGCTATCACTAGTCTTGGTACCGGTAGGGATGAGAAGCTCTAGGGTTACTTCAAGAAATTTAAGGAGAACATGAGGCAAACAAAAAGAATCTCTAAGAACATTGTGGAGAAGTATTCCACTGACATATGTTTCATGGTGAAAATTGATGAAACACTCATGCAAGCAGTTGAACCCAGGCAAATCTAGATCACTAAGCTAGGATATGAGGTAGATGATAGGATCTTTGAAGTATATGCAAAGACACTGTTAGATGCCCCTTTGGATGACAAAATAGAGCACTTCGATATAGCAGGAGAAAAGGCTCTTGAAGTGAAAATAGGTTTCAATAGAAAAAGGAGATAACAAAATTGAGAAAATGCCTGCATATGTGCAAAATGTGATTTACAAGATAGATACTTAGCTAGGTTCCAAATATAAATAGGGGGTCAAACCAACAAAGATTGATACTGAAGAAGTGAAGAAGCCATAAGCACACATTTCCCCAATCACTTCTGACTCTAACCCTGAGGATAATGAGCCTCTGGCTTTTAGAAGGGTGCAAAGGAAGGATGTGGTAAAACCACTGGTAGAGCAACAAAAGGTAGAACCAAGGAGGAGATTTGTCAGAAAGGCACCCCGGCCTACTACACCTCCACCACTAGTAAGGAAGCCTATGCAAAAGAGGAAACCAGTCACACCAGCAACAACAAGACAAAATTAGAAGGGTGATGATACCAGATCTGGTAAGACAACAATGACCTATGCTGAAATTATTAATGAAGTGACAAAAGATGGGATATTAAAGAATTTATCAAAATATTATGAAGTTTTTGAAGAGAGTGAGAAAAATGAGTTAGAGGAAGCTATTTTATTGTATATGGATATCTAGAAGAAGACATTAGTTGAAATTTTGAAAGAGATAAACTTGAAGCTAGGAGACTTGACATTGTCAAGAGGGACAGGGAAATAAAGGAAGTTGCACTTTTGGAACAGTGTGGCACAATAAATAATGAAGAGATGTATCGATACTACTAATAGGATAATTTTTAGTAGTAAAAACTGACAGATAAGTCTTATGATGGGTAGAGTGAATGAGGTGGTAAATGAGACAAGTAAAGGGTAGACAAAATTCTTTAAGAAAAACCCAGACTTTCTCACATCTCAGGGACAATTTCCAAAGTCAACATTCCCTACAATTCCTGACAATTCAAAAGGAAAGGGTATTTTAGGTAGTTCTTCTCCAATTTTGACACGATCACAACTAGTTGTAACTATAGGCACACAACCACAACTGGTAGTTACAGAGAGTGTAGAGGGCACTGGAAACACTGTGGATAATACTCCACTGGCAGAAACCGACACTACACCAAGTGGCCAAGACACCAATGCAAAGAGGTTGAGATGGACAAGGTTAAATCAACTGATTCCATACTGGCAGGCAAAACAGATTCATCGGCAAGAGTTTTGGCAATTTACACTTCTTAGGTCAAGAAGAAATCTGTTTATGAGTTAAGTCCAACAAAACTAATGATGATGGAAACTTAGAAATCGTTAAAGGAACTATAGACAAAGGGTTAATTGATCAATCGGTCTTTTTATTACACAAAATATTGCCTGACTGTCAGATAGAGGATAGAGCAAGCCCTTCCGATAAGCTCAAAGCTTTAATAGAACACATATCAAATAACTATCAATCCTTGAGACAGATTGTAGACCGACAGGCTTTGGACAGTTTCTCTGGTGCAAAAAGAGCAGGTTTTGATCAGCTTATAGAAATTGGGAAGAAGAATATAGAGAACAAACTTATCTCTATTGAGGTTTGTTTGAAACAATGCACCAATATTTATAGAGTATGTTGTAATATAGGAAGTCTATCACCCAATGTAAATGATAGATTGAAAGAATTATATGACAAAATGGCTACTATTGCTAATTCTTTTGATGGGACAACTACACTAACTACATCTATTGATGGAAAAATTTTGTCCTTGGAGAACCAAGTTTTTGCTTTTGAGAAAGAAAATGATAAAATACTGAAGAGAGAAATAAATTTAAGAGGACTGGTGAGTCCAAGACTTGACTCTTTGGGTGTTCACAAGAGAGAATGCATGGACATGCTAGCCAAGACCACACCGGTAGATACCCAGGAAAAGGAATCACTTGCCCACTTACTAAGTGGACTTGCATTGGTATCGGACACTTTCAAATCAGGCTGGGACACATATCTTTGGTTGCTACAAAAGGCATACCCAGAAATTCTGAAGATGACTAAGCTTGAATGACTCTAACTATATTCTTTCATTTTTTATTCTTTCACCAGTCTTTGGCATTAATGTCAAAGGGGGACTATGTACATATGTGAAAAATATCAAGGAATATGTTATCAGTTGAAGTGTGTTGCTCAGGGGGAGCACACCAGTAAGGAATCCATTTTTCACATGAGTGTTGCCATCAATGCCAAACGGGGAGATTGTTGGCAATTGACACTCATTGGATTCATTTTGTTGTCATTGATGGAAACAAGATCATAGAGAAGGAAAAAACATTTGATGGAAGTCACAAACTGGCACTAGGAGGCATATACCGGCAGATACAGGCATTGGAAGCATTCAGGGCTACATCGGCATCGACACCTAGCATGAATACTTCAAGGAAGCCGACATCTAGACAGATTTATTTTAGTAAATCATTTTGTAATTATTGTCGAGGCCAACATTGAATATCTTTTGTAAATGCATTGTAAGCCGACATAAGGCATATCATATGTAATAGGTATATAAGTCAGTCTGCTAGGTCAATTTTGTAAGAATAAGAATAAGTGATAGAGGATGTGAATGAGAGAATGATGTAATAGGTGAATAAGTATAGCAGAACTGTGATGTGAATTATATGTATGGAGATCATTTTTGTATGCGAACATTGTATCATGCAATGATCTATATATAGCTAGGAAACCACTCTTGGAGGAGAAGTAATACCGGTAATAGTTCAAGACTGTGAACTGGTACAGAGTAGAACCAGAACCAAAACTCTATCTAGCGTATCAGATGCATTCCTGAGTTCATTTTCAGTAATTTACTTTAGCAGAAAGCTTGTAGTCAGTAAGACATTTTAGTGATGAGCAATATGCTCTAGGTAGTGTGCCTTCCTGCAAGTGCAGGCCCCTATTTATGTAATATCTCTTCATATGGCCAGTGAATTGATATTGTGTCACAAATTCCACCATGGTTTTTCCTCATTGAGGTTTTCCATGTATAAATTATGTGTTATAGTGTTCATTTATGTAGTTGATTAATTTTCTTCTTGTTATATGCTTATTTGTTTACTGGTACATACTTGCATGGTGTAGAAAGTTGAAAACTGTTCATTCCAGTAGAACACTGATTCACCTCCCCCCCTCTCAGTGTTCTTAGATCCCAACATGATATAATCCCTCTAAACCCACCAAAGAATCTAACATACCATCTCTCAATGTGAATGCTATATTTAGTAGTGGTGATGACCTCACCTCAATTAAATCATCTTCTACTTCTTTCAACACTCACCCCCTTCATAAGGAAATCTTGGTGATGAACAAATCTCTTTATGAATCTCCTCAAGAAATTTCTAATCCCACTTATTAGAATTTATCTTCTACTCATTCTAAAATTCCTTCTTCTAGTAATAAGGCTCTAATGAATTACACTTATCCCTATCCTAAGATTTCTTGTGTGCAAGAAATATATGACTTAGTGGCCTATTCTTCTACTATAAAATTCTCTCTTTCTAAAGAATTTTTAAAATTAATCATTTTGTATATGTTTTTAATCTCAATTATAGTAGAGAATTTAACATGTCATATTCAAATACCTCATTCAATCTATCATATCTTTACATAACATTAATGGCTAGAATGTTTCTTATCATTATGTGGCATTGGTAGCTCACTTACTCAGGGCTCATTGCCATTCATGATGGTTCAATTTCACATGCAATCATACATTTCAAAGAAACATAATATCCTATTTCTATCTCATCTCTTCTCCCTATATATGGGGGGCAAGAGTGATTCCAAACATCTCTCCTTCTTAAGATTAAAATTTCACCTTTCTAAAGTAGTGTCTTCTATAAGGATTTCTTATTTATTGTAGAGGTGTATTCATATTTTAATTCCTTCTCTCATATTGGAACAAGCATCCCTAATGGGGATCTTAAGTACATATCCTTGATTGGGACCTTCTCCTTGGTGTTGGAAGTCTTTGATCATTCATCAATTTCTTTTCTTCATTAAGTAGTATATTTTATAATAAACCCTTCTATTTTGTGAATGTGCATGTCCCTGATGAGGATCTCTTGTCTTCTTTTAGAAGATTGTTGCTATAAATAATCTCTTTGATGTCATTTCAATCCTCTTTTCTCTCTCTCATGGATCACCAAAGTGTGTATTCATGATTTCTATCTCTTCTTCCTTTTCTTCTCTTCGTATTTGTTTCCATTTAAATATTTCATCTTGTGTTAGAGAGCTCTCAAATACTCACACTCTTTGTTGTGTTGGAATTGATGTTTAGACCTCTTTTTTACCAAATGATTCTCTATTAGTTTTTGATGTTGTATCAAATCTTCTTGTGAGCATTTGTCATCAATCTTCTTTCACAATTTGATGTGGTAAACATGATACCCTATTTCAACTCACTATTTAGGTGATTTTGTGATTTTATCTAATATGTGGTTTTGTAGGGTGCGATTCATAACTATCTACACCAAATACTGTTGAGGGCTTCATTTGACAACTTGTAGATATATCCTTTTTCATGAATGTTTACTTTTATTTACTTTAGCTTGCACATGCATGTAATGTTACATGACCACTAAAGTGGGAGCTAAATGTAGCATCATAAATTGTACACCCTTTCTAGGGTGGTACAATTCTACGCTTAGTTTAGCACCCGCCTTAGTGTGTTTTAATCTTGCATTGTAATTTCCCTTTAAGAATTTAATTAATTAATTTAATTAAATCTAAAGTCATATTTCATTACTCCCCACATCATTAAATTGGGCCCTTTAACCTAAGTTTTCTCCTTTTTATTTTATTCCTCCAATAAATCATTAAATCATAAAGCCTAATTATGTCTTATTTTGACTTGTAAGGCCCAATTCCGCATATCAAAACATCTCAAAAGTAGTTGTACTATTGGGATTCACTCTAATATCATCATATATAATGGCCTTGAAAATTTGGTGAAATTTGGTTGGATCGTGCATAAGTTACGCACGGTCCCTAACATTTTTCCTGAAATTTTGGGAGCATAGTTCTATGAAATTATAATGCTTAACCCCAAGAAAGTGGTGGAAAATTCAATTTCTAAGCTGACCTAAAGATAAAATTATGATCTAGGGTTCCATACATAAGAGCTCTCTTTCTTCATTTGAAGGTGAAGAAGTTTTTGGCTAAGTTTTCTAGCAATCACAAGGAGCCTTGAATGCAGTAAAAGAGAAAGTCTTTTGGAGAATTCAACAACATTCAACAAAATCTATCAATAATTCATCAATTGGGAGCTTTTGAAGATGTAGGAAAGAAATAAGAGATCACTGACTGAATATTGGTATGTACCCCTCCATTAGCGTTGGGTATGATTTCATGTAGTTTTCATGTCTTTGTATGAGCTCATTACATCAATTTGTAAATTTACATTTATGCTTTAGATCACTTAGCATCATTGATTTACAACATTTACTTTGTCAATTATGAGTATTTAGGGTTTACTCTTTAAAGCATAGGGTTACTCTAGATTGTTTACATTCATCATTTTAGGGTCTTGCACACACACAAGATTCCTGCACACACTATTTTACTATACAAATCAGCTATTGGTTGAGGTGGAAATCTCCAAAATAGGGGTTTGACTAAGGAAAAACCCCATATAGCCACCCAAAACCCTATTTTCAGTTACAGGTGTAGGTACAAGATCTGATCATTTTTGCAAATTTCAGGTCCGACGGAGCACATAGACACAGTCCTGAGGATCAAACTTGAGAAAAAATCAATAGGATAGGGGTGTGGTGCCCTGGTCCTACCTAGGACAAGGGAGTGGCACCCTGGTCCTACCTAGGACAAGGGCATGGCACCTTGGTCCTCCCACTTTCAAGTAAAATTTGGCAAGTTGAGGGCCCAAAACATGAAGATTGTAGTCTCTCAATTGTAGCTTCATGTTTGTAGAATCAGGACAGGGGCATGGAACCCCTATCTTGGGTAGTTTGACTTATCTTTGGTGCTAGGTACACATTCAAATTCCTCTCCCTTCTCTACTTTTAGTATCTCAATTTCAGTCTTGCAATTTTTTGCAATTTCAATTCATATATGCTTCATTGTTCATCTCCTAGTCTAGTTGATCAATCACACCTTATTTTTCAGATCTTCTCTTCATATACATGTAAAGCGGAAAAATCGAACCCTAGTCGTTCTCCCCTCCCCAACTCCGAGGAGAGAGAAGGGAGACATTACCAGCCCTTCTTTCCACCTCCACAACTTCACGTTCCTCCTTCATTCTTTCCTACCTAACTTTATTGGCTTCTAAGATGAGCGACCATTCCTATCCGCAATTAGCATGAGCTTCACCTACTGTAATTTCCTCCACGTCGTGCCTGTCATCCTAAATCCATTCCTCTCCACTCCCTAGCTCCAGTGCCCCTACAATCTCAATTGCATCTACCTCCTCAAATTCATCTTCATCTAGCAACCCTTCAATGGTTAGGTAGTCCCAATGCTAACCGTCTTCCTTGAGTTCCTTGATTTTAGCTACATACAGGAGGAAATTGATACTACATAGTATATTACTCCTTCGTGCTTGCAACAACTATGCATCTTGTGTTTGCACAATTGGAAATTTAAAAATCCTTTCAATGTAATAGTTTTGTTCCAGGGAAATAAGGAGGTTATCATCCACATTGTCAATCATCGCATCAGTGTCACACAAATATGCATGCTTGAACACTATATGGGTGAGTTTTTTTGCCCATTCCTTGGAAACCCTCACATATAATAGCATGGAAAGAACAAAGGCCAAAATATCCGAATTGACCCTATGCTTGTGATACGCCATCAGAAACTCCAAGTCTAACATTGTCTTGATTGCATGAATTATGTATGGGTGGTCATTCACCAAGACCCCCCTAATCATTTATCGGTGACTTCACCTACAAATGCTTCTTTTGGTTTCATTGCCCTAAGTATAATCGGCATGTCCATCACTCCCACCTTAGTGTTTCCAACTTGAACATGTAATGTGAAAATATGATAATATCCCAATGCCCAATTTTAAGGCATTCGATCTACTTTAGAACAAATGTCTCATTAAATGCACACTTACCATAAGTTGCGTTGTGCAATATATATTAATAGTATATATATCTTCTTTTTTAATTTTTCTAATTTTTGATACATGTACATAAAACCACAAACAAAATTTCACTTTCACAAGAGATTTGCAAAGACAAATAACAAAATTATTGATATTATTATTCATGTGAGATCAAGAAGTACATTCTAGAGATTATATTTATAATAATTGTCATGACAGATCATAAACTAATTAATATTGCTAAAGGAATATTTACACTCTTCACTATGGAAGACTCGACATTCTAACTTAGACACTACTACTCTACACTTTTCCAAAGAGACCAAGATTCCATCCAAAAAAATCTCTTAATTACAGCCTTGGAATTCCTTTTATAAGAGTAAGGAATGCAACAAGCTTCAGGCTTATACAACTGTCATGTTCTCATTTGACACATGTTTGTTTTATACACATGGAAATTAAATATTCCCAATATGAAACTGTAGCTAGGAAATGTGGAAATCATCACAAGCAAATCAAAATACTAATCTAGCTCAATCACAAAAACTCATTGCAATGATCTATCCTAAACACACTCAATAAAGACATGAAAATGAAACATTCAAAACTACAGACTATGCAAACCAAATGTAGATCTGAATGCTTCCTTCATGCGGCTCCATTTTCCTTCTTTCTTCTCCAAATAGCTTTGTTGTGGATCTCACCTACTGGTGCATGATTATGACATGAAAGCAAGTAGACAAGATGATTGCTCAGGAGTACTCGAAGCGTGATTGATTCAATAATCTAATTATTCTCATTCTCATTAGCCAAGATTGAAGAAATTCATCCAATTTATAGACAAATTGGAGAGATGATCAAATTAGCATGATTCAATTCAAATGGAAATTGCAAATCAATTATGTCAATTATGACAAATTATGACAAATTATGCACTTTCTATGCAAAATTGATTGATTGATGATTTATGACAAATTATGACAAACTTCTATGTCAAAAATTGATTGATTGTCAATTATGACAAATTGACATGTCATTCCCATGAAATTAGGAGAAAAATAGGAGGAAATTGAAATTAGGAATTAGAAAATAGAAAAATAGAAAATTGATGAAAATTAGGAAATTAAGTGAATTAATTAATAATTTTTCAGTTATTAATTAATTCACAAAGAGAGGAATTATTAGCCAATTAAATGAACATTTAATTGTGATGAGAAGACTTAGGATAAATAATTAATTTATTAATCCTAGAGAGAGAAATGACAAACAAGGTTAAATGATTAAATCATGAAACCCTAAAAGATGAATTAACAATACAAGAACGACAATTAGGTCTTGATAAAAGATAATTGATGTTGATTCGATTATGATTCGGATTAACAAAGGACCAATGTGATAAATGATTTGATTGATAAATGCGCCAATTGATGAGGAACAATGACTAATTGATCCAAATTGACATAATTGAGACAAACAACGATCGATGACAAATCGATCGCAAAATGACAAGATTGACAAGAGGACAAGAATCGATGACAAAATAGATTGCAAGACGACAAGATTGAAAATCACAACGGTCAATGACAAATTGATCGCAAAATGACAAGATCGAACATAACAACGATCGATGACAAATCGATCGCCAGATGATAAGATTGATAAGAGGACAACAATCGATGACAAAATAGATTACAAGACGGCAAGATTGAAAATGACAACGATCAATGACAAATTGATCGCAAAATGACAAGATCAAACATAACAACGATCGATGACAAATCGATCGCCAAATGATAAGATTCATAAGAGGATAGAACCCTAATTAGGATTGATGATGTCCAAAATGATGACAAATGAGCATGCACATTGATGTGATAGGATAAAATCGATCAAAATCATGACTGGATAGTGTTGTCGACAAGACCAAATTTGAGAGCAAGACAAATGAAGAATGTAGAAGAATGACTCGATGCTCGCAAATGATAAAAACCAAGTGCGTGACATAGGAGAAGTGTTAATGCGACGCAAAAACCTGAAATGAGGCAATGAGCAAATGTTAAAGTATGAGTCCACAAGCGTTGACCATTTTTAGGTGTCTACATTTTGCCCCTCTTTGAGACAATGCGATTTTAAGTGTTGTTTCAAAGAACAATAATGAAAATGCCCTAGACAATGACAATGACATATGCATGCCCCCTCGAGGAATTGGCCGAAAACATGCACAAAATAGGCCAATTGATCGATAAAAATGATAGGATCGA